>NC_086444.1:685235057-685482557 GCF_028390025.1 Pseudophryne corroboree
GTTTTTGTTTTGGCTTGGTTTTGCCAAAACCATCCTTTTGTGTTTTGGTTTTGGATCTGGATGATTAAAAAAAAAAAAAAAAACAGCTAACATCACAGAATTTGGGGGTAATTTTGCTCCTACAGTATTATTAACCTCAATAGCATTCATTTCCACTCATTTCCAGTCTATTCTGAACACCTTACACCTCACAATATTGTTTTTAGGCCTAAAAGTTGCACCGAGGTGACTGTATGACTAAGCTAAGCGACACAAGTGTGCAGCACAAACACCTGGCCCATCTAGGAGTGGCACTACAGTTGCAGGCAGGATGGCACTTAAAAAAACTATGCCTCAAACAGCACATCATGCAAAGAAGTAAAAGAGGTGCAATGAGGTAGCTGTGTGACTAAGCTAAGCGACACAAGTGTACGGCACAAACACCTGGCCCATCTAGGAGTGGCACTGCAGTTGCAGGCAGGATGGCACTTAAAAAACTAGGCCTCAAACAGCACATCATGCAAAGAAGTAAAAGAGGTGCAATGAGGTAGCTGTATGACTAAGCTAAGCGACACAAGTGTGCGGCACAAACACCTGGCCCATCTAGGAGTGGCACTGCAGTGTCAGACAGGAGGGCAGATATAAAAAAAGGTCCCAAACAGCACATCATGTAAAGATGAAAAAGAGGTGCAATTAGGTAGCTGTATGACTAAGCCAAGCGATACAAGTGTGCAGCAAAAACAACATGGGACGTGCTGGAATTTGCCCAGATGTAATACACGTACAATATTGGTGGCACAGGAGAGCGTACCCCTAAACCACACACACACACACACACACACACACACACACACACACACACACACACAGCAAAGCCTGTAAAATTAATTTGGATAATAATAACCCTTTTATTTGGAGCTATTATAATAATATAAAGCACAGGCGAGCGTACCCCTACACCACACAGGACAAATCCTGTAAAAATGATTTGGATAATAATATAAGTAATGTATATAACCCTTTTATTTGAAGTAAATAATATACAGCACAGGACACCACCACTGGACTTATGGCAGCACAAGACACCACCACTGGACTGATGCAGCACAAGACAGCACCACTGACCTGGACTTATATGGCAGTACCCCTGGACTTATACGGCAGTACCCCTGGAGTTGTATGGCAGTGTCAGGCAGGATGGCACTTTAAAAAACTAGTCCCCAAACAGCATATGATGCAAAGAAGAAAAAGAGGTGCAAGATGGAATTGTCCTTGGGCCCTCCCACCCACCCTTATGTTGTATAAACAGGACATGCACACTTTAACAAACCAATCATTTCAGTGACAGGGTCTGCCATACGACTGTGGCTGAAATGACTGGTTTGTTTGGACCCCCACCAAAAAAGAAGTAATTAATCTCTCCTTGCACAAACTGGCTTTACAGAGGCAAGATGTCCACCTCATCCTCATCTTCCGATTCCTCACCCCTTTCACTGTGTACATCCTCCTCCTCACAGAGTTTTAATTTGTCCCCACTGGAATCCACCATCACAGGTCCCTCTGTACTTTCTGGAGGCAATTGCTGGTAAAGGTCTTCCTGGAGGAATTTATAATTAATTTTGATGAACATCATCTTCTCCACATTTTGTGGAAGTAACCTCCTAGGCCAATCGCTGACAAGGTTACCGGCTGCAATAAACACTCTGTCAGAGTACACATTGGAGGGGGGGCAACTTAGGTAAAATAAAGCCAGTTTGTGCAAGGGCATCCAAATTGCCTCTTTTTCCTGCCAGCGTACAGACTGTCTGACATGCCTACTTGGATGCTGTCACTCATGTAATCCTCCACCATTCTTTCAATGATGACAGAATCATATGCAGTGACAGTAGACATGTCAGTAATTGTTGGCAGGTCCTTCAGTCCGGACCAGACGTCAGCACTCGCTCCTGACTGCCCTGCATCACCGCCAGTGGGTGGGCTTGGAAATCATCCTTTTCCTCGCAGCCCCAGTTACAGGAGAAAGTGAAGGAGGAGCTGTTGATGGGTCACGTTCCGCTTGTGTTGACAATTTTCTCACCAGCAGGTCTTTGAACCTCTGCAGACTTGTGTCTGCCAGAAAGATCGATACAACATAGGCTTTAAACCTAGGATCGAGCACGGTGGCCAAAATGTAGTGCTCTGATTTCAACAGATTGACCACCCTTGAATCCTGGCAAAGCGGATGAAGGGCTCCATCCACAAGTCCCACATACTTTGCGGAATCGCTCCATCTTAGCTCCTCCTTCAATTTCTCTAGCTGCTTCTGCAAAAGCCTGATGAGGGGAATGACCTGACTCAAGCTGGCAGTGTCTGAACTGACTTCACGTGTGTCAAGTTTGAATGGTTGGAGAACCTTGCCCAAGACAGAAATCATTCCCCACTGCACTTGAGTCAGGTGCATTCCCCCTCCTTTGCTTATATCATAGGTGGATGTATTGGCTTGAATGGCCTTTTGCTGCTCCTCCAATCTCTAAAGCATATAGAGTGTTGAATTCCACCTCGTTACCACCTCTTGCTTCAGGTGATGGCAGGGCAGGTTCAGGTGTTTTTGATGGCACTCCAGTCTCCGGCACGCAGTGGCTGAATGCCAAAAGTGGCCCGCAATTTTTCGAGCCACCGACAGAATCTACTGCACGCCCCTGTCATTTAAAAAAAAAATCTGCACCACCAAATTAATTGTATGTGTAAAACATGGGACGTGCTGGATTTGCCAAGATGTAATGCACGCACAATATTGGTGGCGTTGTCCGATATCACAAATCCCCAGGAGAGTCCAATTGGGGTAAGCTCATGTGCAATGATGTCCTTCAGTTTCCGTAAGAGGTTGTCAGCAGTGTGCCTCTTACGGAAAGCGGTGATACTTAGCGTAGCCTGCCTAGGAACAAGTTGGCGTTTGTGAGATGCTGCTACTGGTGCCACTGCTGTTGTTGTTGCTGCGGGAGACAATACATCTACCCAGTGGGCTGTCACAGTCATATAGTCCTTAGTCCTCCCTGTTCCACTTGTCCGTGGTTAAGTGGACAGTGGATACAACTGCATTTTGTTGGACACTGAGGACACTTATTCTGACGTCTCTGTACATTCTCGGTATCACCTGCCTAGTGAAGTGAAACCTAGATGGGATTTGATACCGGGGACACAGTACCTCAATCAATTCTCTAAGTCCCACTGAACTAATGGCGGATACTGGACGCACATCTAACACCAACATAGCTGTCAAGGCCTCAGTTATCTGCTTTGCAAATATTTCATCTTCCTCACAAAGGACTGTTGGACAGTAATTGTTTACTGGGAGTAGTACAAGTGGTCTTCCGACTTCCCCTCTGGGATGACGATCGACTCCCAGCAGCAACAACAGCAGCGGCAGCAACAGCAGGTGTACCACTCAAGGTTCCTCCGGAAGAATCTCGGTTAGGGGAGGACTCCTCAGTCTTGCCAGTGGCATGGCCTGACGTTCCTGACTGAGGAGGAAGTTGACGTTGAGGGAGTTGGTGGTGTGGCTTGCAGGAGCTTGGGTACAAGAGGAAGAAGGGATTTAGGTGTCAGTTGACTGCTTATGCTCTTACCCAACGTTTCACAACTTGACACTGACTTCTGATGAATGCACTGCAGGTGACGTATAAGGGAGGATGTTCCTAGGTGGTTAACATCTTTACCCCTTGACAGAATGACAAAGGCAACACACGGCTTGACACCTGTTGTCTAGATTTGTGGAGAAATAATTCCACACCGAAGAGGTGGCATTTTTGGTATTTTGCCCAGGCATCACAATGGGCTTCTTCATCCCATAGACAACAGGTGTCTCCCCCGGTGCCTCATTTAAACAAACCACATCACCATCATATTCCTCATCCTTACCTTCCTCCTCAGCACCAACAACACCCATATCCTCATCCTGGTGTACTTCAACAGTGACATCTTCAATTTGAATATCAGAAACTGGACTGTGGGTGCTCCTTCCAGCACTTCCAGGGGGCATGCAAATGGAGGAAGGAGCCACCTCTTCCCATCCAGTGTCGGGAAAGTCAGGCATCGCAACCGCCGACACACTTGGACTCTCTTTGGGGATTTGTGATACCATCTTAGAATGTATAGTTGTTTGCTGTGCTTTTTCCAACTTAACTCTTCTCATTTTTCTAGCAGGAGGATGGGGGCTTCCATCGTCAAGTGAAGCTGAACCACTAGTCATGAACATAGGCCAGGGCCTTAGCCGTTCCTTTCCACTCCGTGTCATAAATGGCATATTGGCAAGTTTATGTTTCTTCTCAGACATTTACAGTACATTTCTTTTTTTGTTTTTTTCTACTGAACTTTGGCTTTTTGGATTTTACATGCCCTCTACTATCATATTGGGCATCGGCCTTGGCAGACAACATTGATGGCATTTAATTGTCTATGTCATGGCTAGTGGCAGCAGCTTCAGCACTAGGAGGAAGTGGTTCTTGATCTTTCCCTATTTTATCCTCCAAATTTTTATTCTCCATTATTTTTCTGGAGTTATATAACACAATATGCGGCACAGGAGAGTGTACCCCTACACCTCACAGGGCAAACCCTGTAAAAAAATTGGATTAAAATAAGATTTTACTTACCGATAAATCTATTTCTCGTAGTCCGTAGTGGATGCTGGGGACTCCGTCAGGACCATGGGGATTAGCGGCTCCGCAGGAGACAGGGTACAAAAATAAAGCTTTAGGATCAGGTGGTGTGCACTGGCTCCTCCCCCTATGACCCTCCTCCAAGCCTCAGTTAGGATACTGTGCCCGGACGAGCGTACACAATAAGGAAGGATTTTGAATCCCGGGTAAGACTCATACCAGCCACACCAATCACACCGTACAACTTGTGATCTGAACCCAGTTAACAGTATGACAACGTAGGAGCCTCTGAACAGACGGCTCACAACAAGAACAACCCAATTTTTTTGTAACAATAACTATGTACAAGTATTGCAGACAATCCGCACTTGGGATGGGCGCCCAGCATCCACTACGGACTACGAGAAATAGATTTATCGGTAAGTAAAATCTTATTTTCTCTAACGTCCTAGTGGATGCTGGGGACTCCGTCAGGACCATGGGGATTATACCAAAGCTCCCAGACGGGCGGGAGAGTGCGGATGACTCTGCAGCACCGAATGAGAGAACTCCAGGTCCTCTTTAGCCAGGGTATCAAATTTGTAGAATTTTACAAACGTGTTCTCCCCCGACCACGTAGCTGCTCGGCAGAGTTGTAATGCCGAGACCCCTCGGGCAGCCGCCCAGGATGAGCCCACCTTCCTTGTGGAATGGGCCTTGACAGATTTAGGCTGTGGCAGGCCTGCCACAGAATGTGCAAGTTGAATTGTGCTACAAATCCAACGAGCAATCGTCTGCTTAGAAGCAGGAGCACCCAGCTTGTTGGGTGCATACAGTATAAACAGCGAGTCAGATTTTCAGACTCCAGCCGTCCTTGAAATATATATTTTCAATGCCCTGACAACGTCCATCAACTTGGAATCCTCCAAATCGCTAGTAGCCGTAGGCACCACAATAGGCTGGTTCAGGTGAAACGCTGACACCACCTTAGGCAGAAAATGAGGACGCGTCCGCAGTTCTGCCCTGTCCGAATGGAAAATCAGATATGGGCTTTTATACGATAAAGCCGCCAATTCTGACACTCTCCTGGCTGAAGCCAGGGCCAGTAGCATGGTTACTTTCCATGTAAGATATTTCAAATCCGCCGATTTGAGTGGCTCAAACCAATGGGATTTGAGAAAATCCAAAACTACATTAAGGTCCCACGGAGCCACTGGGGGCACAACCGGGGGCTGTATATGTAGTACTCCTTTTACAAAAGTCTGGACTTCAGGAACTGAAGCCAATTCTTTCTGGAAGAAAATCGACAGGGCCGAAATGTGAACCTTAATGGACCCCAACTTGAGGCCCATAGACAATCCTGTTTGCAGGAAATGTAGGAATCGACCCGATTGAAATTCCTCCGTGGGGGCCTTCCTGGCCTCACACCACGCAACATATTTTCTCCAAATGCGGTGATAATGTTGTGCAGTCACCTCCTTCCTGGCTTTAACCAGTGTAGGAATGACCTCTTCTGGAATGCCTTTTTCCCTTAGAATTCGGCGTTCAACCGCCACGCCGTCAAACGCAGCCGCGGTAAGTCTTGGAATAGACATGGTCCCTGCTGAATCAGGTCCCGTCTTAGAGGTAGAGGCCACGGATTTTCCGTGAGCATCTCCTGAAGTTCCGGGTACCAAGTTCTTCTTGGCCAATCCGGAGCCACGAGTATCGTTCTTACTCCCCTTTGCCATATAATTCTCAGTACTTTGGGTATGAGAGGCAGAGGAGGAAACACATACACTGACTGGAACACCCACGGTGTTACCAGAGCGTCCACAGCTATTGCCTGAGGGTCTCTTGACCTGGCGCAATACCTGTCCAGTTTTTTGTTGAGGCGAGACGCCATCATATCCACCTTTGGTTTTTCCCAACGGTTCACAATCATGTGGAAGACTTCTCGATGAAGTCCCCACTCTCCCGGGTGTAGATCGTGTCTGCTGAGGAAGTCTGCTTCCCAGTTGTCCACTCCCGGAATGAACACTGCTGACAGTGCTATCACATGATCTTCCGCCCAGCGAAGAATCCTTGCAGCTTCTGCAATTGCTCTCCTGCTTCTTGTGCCGCCCTGTCTGTTTACGTGGGCGACTGCCGTGATGTTGTCCGACTGGATCAACACCGGCTGACCCTGAAGCAGGGGTTTTGCCAGGCTTAGAGCATTGTAAATCGCTCTTAGCTCCAGTATATTTATGTGAAGAGACATCTCCAGGCTTGACCATACTCCCTGGAAGTTTCTTCCCTGTGTGACCGCTCCCCAGCCTCTCAGACTGGCATCCGTGGTCACCAGGACCCAGTCCTGTATGCCGAATCTGCGGCCTTCTAACAGATGAGCACTCTGCAACCACCACAGAAGAGACACCCTTGTCCGTGGTGATAAGGTTATCCGCTGATGCATCTGCAGATGCGATCCGGACCATTTGTCCAGCAGATCCCACTGAAAAGTTCGTGCGTGGAATCTGCCGAATGGGATTGCTTCGTAAGAAGCCACCATCTTTCCCAGGACTCTTGTGCATTGATGCACAGACACTTTTCCTGGTTTTAGGAGGTTCCTGACAAGTTCGGATAACTCCTTGGCTTTCTCCTCCGGAAGAAACACCTTTTTCTGAACCGTGTCCAGAATCATTCCCAGGAACAGCAGACGTGTTGTCGGGGTCAACTGAGATTTTGGAAAATTCAGAATCCACCCGTGTTGTTGCAGCACTACTTGGGTTAGTGCTACTCCGTCCTCCAGCTGTTCTCTGGACCTTGCCCTTATCAGGAGATCGTCCAAGTAAGGGATAATTAATACGCCTCTTCTTCGCAGAAGAATCATCATTTCGGCCATTACCTTGGTAAAGACCCGAGGTGCCGTGGACAATCCAAACGGCAGCGTCTGAAACTGATAATGACAGTTTTGCACCACGAACCTGAGGTACCCTTGATGTGAAGGGCAAATTGGGACATGCAGGTAAGCATCTTTTATGTCCAGGGACACCATAAAGTCCCCTTCTTCCAGATTCGCTATCACTGCTCTGAGTGATTCCATCTTGAACTTGAATTTTTGTATGTACAGGTTCAAAGATTTCAGATTTAGAATAGGTCTTACCGAGCCGTCCGGCTTCGGTACCACAATATAGCGTGGAGTAATACCCCTTTCCCTGTTGTAGGAGGGGTACCTTGACTATCACCTGCTGAGAAAACAGCTTGTGAATGGCTTCCAATACCGTCGCCCTGTCTGAGGGAGACGTTGGCAAAGCAGACTTTAGGAACCGGCGAGGGGGAGACTTCTCGAATTCCAACCTGTAACCCTGAGATACTGCCTGCAGGATCCAGGGGTCCACCTGTGAGCAAGCCCACTGCGCGCTGAAATTCTTGAGTCGACCCCCCACCGTTCCTGAGTCCGCTTGTAAAGCCCCAGCGTCATGCTGAGGGCTTTGCAGAACCCGCGGAGGGCTTCTGTTCCTGGGAAGGAGCTGCTTGCTGCCCTCTCTTACCCTTTTCTCTGCCTCAGGGCAGATATGACTGTCCTTTTGCCCGCTTGTTCTTATAGGACCGAAAGGACTGCGGCTGAAAAGACGGTGTCTTTTTCTGTTGGGAGGGGGTCTGAGGTAAAAAGGTGGATTTCCCGGCAGTTGCCGTGGCCACCAAATCCGATAGACCGACGCCAAATAATTCCTCCCCTTTATACGGCAATACTTCCATATGCCGTTTGGAATCCGCATCACCTGACCACTGTCGTGTCCATAAACTTCTTCTGGCAGATATGGACATCGCACTTACTCTCGATGCCAGAGTGCAAATATCCCTCTGAGCATCTCGCATATAAAGAAAAGCATCCTTTAATTGCTCTAAAGTCTGTAAAATACTGTCCCTATCCAGGGTATCAATATTTTCAGTCAGGGAATCCGACCAGACCACACCAGCACTGCACATCCAGGCTGAGGCGATGGCTGGTCGCAGTATAACACCAGTATGTGTGTATATACTTTTTAGGGTAGTTTCCAGCCTCCTATCAGCTGGATCCTTGAGGGCGGCCGTATCAGGAGACGGTAACGCCACATGTTTTGATAAGCGTGTGAGCGCCTTATCCACCTTAGGGGGTGTTTCCCAGCGCGCCCTAACCTCTGGCGGGAAAGGGTATAATGCCAATAACTTTTTTGAAATTAGCACTTTTCTATCTGGGTTAACCCACGCTTCATCACATACATCATTCAATTCCTCTGATTCAGGAAAAACTACAGGTAGTTTTTTTACCCCCCACATAATACCCCTTTTTGTGGTACTTGTAGTATCAGAGATATGCAAAGCCTCCTTCATTGCCGTGATCATATAACGTGTGGCCCTATTGGAAAATACGTTTGTTTCTTCACCGTCGACACTAGATTCAGTGTCCGTGTCTGGGTCTGTGTCGACCGACTGAGGTAAAGGGCGTTTTACAGCCCCTGACGGTGTCTGAGACGCCTGGGCAGGTACTAACTGGTTTGCCGGCCGTCTCATGTCGTCAACTGATTTTTGTAATGTGCTGACATTATCACGTAATTCCATAAACAAAGCCATCCATTCCGGTGTCGACTCCCTGGGGGGTGACATCACCATTACCGGCAATTGCTCTGCCTCCACACCAACATCGTCCTCATACATGTCGACACACACGTACCGACACACAGCAGACACACAGGGAATGCTCTATTGAAGACAGGACCCCACTAGCCCTTTGGGGAGACAGAGGGAGAGTTTGCCAGCACACACCCAAGCGCTATAATATATAAGGGAACAACCCTATATAAGTGTTGTATCCTTATAGCAGCTTAAATATAGTAATATCGCCAAAAAAAGTGCCCCCCCTCTCTGTTTTACCCTGTTTCTGTAGTGCAGTGCAGGGGAGAGTCCTGGGAGCCTTCCTCACAGCGGAGCTGAGCAGGAAAATGGCGCTGTGTGCTGAGGAGAATAAGCCCCGCCCCCTATTTCGGCGGGCTCTTCTCCGGAGTTTGTGAGATCTGGCAGGGGTTAAATACATCCATATAGCCTCAAGGGCTATATGTGATGTATTTTTAGCCATAAAAAGGTATTATACATTGCTGCCCAGGGCGCCCCCCCAGCGCCCTGCACCCTCCGTGACCGCTGTGTGAAGTGTGCTGACAACAATGGCGCACAGCTGCAGTGCTGTGCGCTACCTCAGGAAGACTGAAAAGTCTTCTGCCGCCTGCTTCTGGACCTCTTCCATCTTCGGCATCTGCAAGGGGGGTCGGCGGCGCGGCTCCGGGACCGGACTCCATGGCTGGGCCTGTGTTCGATCCCTCTGGAGCTAATGGTGTCCAGTAGCCTAAGAAGCCAATCCATCCTGCACGCAGGTGAGTTGACTTCTCTCCCCTAAGTCCCTCGATGCAGTGAGCCTGTTGCCAGCAGGACTCACTGAAAATAAAAAACCTAAAAACTTTTTCTAAGCAGCTCTTTAGGAGAGCCACCTAGATTGCACCCTGCTCGGACGGGCACAAAAACCTAACTGAGGCTTGGAGGAGGGTCATAGGGGGAGGAGCCAGTGCACACCACCTGATCCTAAAGCTTTATTTTTGTGCCCTGTCTCCTGCGGAGCCGCTAATCCCCATGGTCCTGACGGAGTCCCCAGCATCCACTAGGACGTTAGAGAAATATTAATAACCCCTTTATTTGGAGTAAATAATATACAGCACAGGACAGTACCACTGAACTTATATGGCAGCACCACTGGACTGATGCAGGACACACAGCACCACAGGAATGGACTGGATTTATACAGAAGCACTGGGCATCCGGCAGCGGAGGACACCACTGTGAATGGTCAATGAACTGACTTACTGATGCACAGGACACTACCACTGGTCTGATGCAGGACAACACAGCAACACTTTAAGGGACTTATTAATATATATTATACAGCAGCACTGGACATATGGCAGCAGAGGACACCACCACTGTGACTGGACTGATGCAGCACAATACACCACCCTGAACTGATGCAGCACAACACAGCACCCTATACAGCAGCACTGGACATATGGCAGCAGAGGACACAAGCACTGTGACTGGACAGATTCAGCACAAGACACGGACACTGAGGACACTAAGAGATTGGAGACACGTCCTCTCTATACACTCT
Organism: Pseudophryne corroboree; assembly: GCF_028390025.1. Lineage (NCBI taxonomy): Eukaryota > Metazoa > Chordata > Amphibia > Anura > Myobatrachidae > Pseudophryne > Pseudophryne corroboree. The sequence goes on from NC_086444.1 coordinate 685,245,804, forward strand.
CCAATGCTGGAGTGAAAATGGCGGCGACACGTGGATCCTTATATGGAATCCAAATCCCGCGAGAATCCGACAGCGGGATGATAACGTTTTGCCTCGTTCTGGTTTCCAAGTCAGGCGGTAAAACTCGAGCCTGACTCGGATCAGGGCTCAGAGCGTGAAGTTCGGTAGGGTTCGGGTTCTCTGAGAACCGAACCCGCTCATCCCTAATGACAAATGAAAAATAATGTATCTTTAAACATCTAAGGTACAGTAGGTTCCAAGCTTAATATCCACATAAAAATTGCAGAGTATGTATAACACAGCGCTCAGCCCCTGATAATTGAACTTATGGGGTGTCAGTGTTCACCTTATCTATGTAGTCTTGATTATAATATTATGTCACAGGTGTGAATCATAGATTGTATTGATGTCAAACAGATAATAATAACTTAAGGTATCAATTAAACTTTTATTGGGGAGTCACAGTGCTCCTCCCAGACACTTTGTTAATACTATGGGTTATCCTTAAATTGTTCAGGGTTAATTCTGTCCATGCAAATTGCGTGAATTTTCTCCTGTAAATTACTTTTAATAATCTCTGACCATTATCATAGGCCCGCAAAGTTAATGCGCCCAAATGATCCAATCAACAAAATATAGAAATAAAAATAAAAAATAAATAAAATAATTCAATTGCTGATCGCAAATGTACTTGTTAAATGTGATGTTCCGCCCTAGATAGAGCCGTCTTTAGTCCTGCTAACCGCAGTAGATTCTTGGGTATAAAATAGAAATGCAGGTATACGTTGGGGGATATATGTTCTGGGGGTGCGGCGTCCCGTAACCCTCAGGTGCATATACTTACCCTTCTTCTTCTGGTCGTCCTTGTCTTTCGTCCCCCGCTGTGCTTGCTTGTCCCTCCGTCTCGCTCCCTGGCCGGTGTAGAACCTCTGTGTGCAACCTGCACACCGATGCACGGACCTCCGGGATGACGAGATCACCGGCGGCTACGGCACTTCCGGGTACTGTTAGCCTGTTGTAGGTATTCAGTCCCCGGCGCGCTGCAGCACTGACGGCGGCTCTACTTCACTAGCCAGTGAAGGAGACTGTAGGATCGGGAAGCGGTTGATGCTGTCAGCTGATCTTTTAAAGATGATAAATGTTAGATCATGTCGTGTTCTTCCAACGCGTTTCAGCCTTAATTGGCCTTCCTCTTTAAAATTTAGTTTAAAGTTTAGTTTAGTTTAAATTTAGTAAAATTTAGTTCTAATGGTATATTGGTATAAGTTTGCTCATTAGACAACCAATCCTTTATGTAACAGACATAAAAAGCATAACTATATGTAAAGATGTCAGGGAAGTTAATTCCTCCATTACATTTTTCTTGACACAGTTTAAACAGACCAATCCTCGCACGGTTATTGTTCCAGATAAATTTTCAGTATAGGGAGGTTATCTGAGTGAGATCCTGTCAGGATAATAAGATAGGGAGAACCTGTAGTGGATATAGGAGTTTCGGGAAATAAAAAATTCTAAGAAGATTCGCTCTTCCCAGAAAAGAGTTGGAGACAGCTCATCCCCCCGAGACCCGCTGTGATTTGTAAGACCGTTTTTTAAAATATTTATTTTGTATAAATTGGTAATATTCTTAGGAAGAAATAGACCCAGGTATGGATGCTTCTTTTTTGCTCATTTCAAAGACAACTGTGCAGCCCACATGGGACAATAAAATCCCTGTTTTAAATAGAAGTCTTGTGATTTTTCAAAATTAACGAAGAAACCAGAGGCAGATCCCACCCTGTCAATCAAGTCTAATCAAATTTTTAATAATAATAATTTTATTTACTGTATATGCAGTAGCACTCTTTCTCCAACTCTTTCTCAAGGCGCTTTACAGACATCAAAAACAATGCACATAATATGGAAGATTTAAGTAATACAGCAATAGATAAGCCACACAGACATAAAAACCTTGAGCACACAGAAAGCATAATGCATGATTGGTGTAGGCATTTTTGGTAGTAACCTCCAAGGGTTGTGTATTCCATCCTTACAAGGTACCAGATGCGGCAGCCATCTTGGACGCACTGCGTAGGCTTACCCAGGTTGGAATAGTCCACCCCTAGAAGAGATAACACAAAATGGGGAGATTGCAGAGTTCTAAAGTTCAGAGTAGGTTTCCAACAAAACCATCAGGTATTGTATTTTTCATCCCATCCACAAGTGCACCAGATGAGGCAGCCATGTTGGGCGCATTACGAAGGTTACACTGTGGGAGATGAGCCATACAAGAGCCAAATGCATGTATGGGAAAACTGACATGGGTGTAGTAGTATGTTATACCCTGCACGGAAAGATACAAATGAAGAACACCCTGCCCACAGAGGAACCATCTGAGGCAGCCATCTGGGCGCACTACGTAGGTTGCTGCTGGCAGGGTATGCAATCAGTGGAGGTAAAAGTTACAGGAATAGCACACAATGGGGTGTGTCAGAGAAATTTTGACCCCTTATACTGAGACTGAATGCTTATAGGGTTAAAGCTTGGTGTATCAATGTAATTCTGGGTGCAGGAATCATATATTTTGAACAGTATATAAAAGTGTTCATCTCTCTCTGCACGTGTTTCTTACTAATTATGCTTTCTATGCATGACTTGCTGAAAAGGGCATCTTTCCATCATTAGGGGGCTGAGAGTGGTGGAAAGTGCTCTATTACTAACTCTTGGCCCCTAAGTGACTGCCCAGGGGTCTTTCCAGGCCCATAATTAAGAATAAGTATCGTGTTTGGATGACAGTAATAAAGATGGATTGTGTTCTCTGTCATGTGCCATTTCTGATGTAATGTGTTTTGTATATTATATAAACTGTGAGCCCTGTAACTCAAATTGTCTCACTGAGCCACCGTCCTCTCTGACACCCATCTGGGCCTGGATGCGAATAATCCATATATGCTTTTTCATCTGATCCTGGCGTATCTCATTAATATATTTCTACAGCATTTGGTGTTTCTGCCTGGTTGGATATCACACTGCCTACATGAGACAACACGGCTGCTGGATCTTCTGTCGCAGAAACCAAACAGCGCTGTAAAGTAAGAAACTTTCCTACCTTCCCTTTATGCAGCATAATGATATGGTACGCCTGTCCCAGGTGTGCAGTGCTCGCTCCAAAAAGAACCTCGTTCCTGAGGTAAGGAACAGACGACAGAGCATATCCTTCTGTGTTTTTTTATTTATAATGAATAATACTTCTTTTTCTAGGACTAACGTCTAACACCTTTTTTTCCAGAAATCACTGCTATTTTTTATTATTGTAGCACTCAAATTTGTGCATATATTGCTTTTCCCGTATTTTCAGGTTCTAACCGTATGTTTTTCCATAAATTATTAATATAAATGGGATAAATTGTATAACTTACAGTTGTATTACGTACTAAGGGGGTCATTCCGACCTGTTTGCACGCAGCGGTTCTTTGCTGCAGTGTGAACAGGTCATAGATGTGCATGCACGGCAGAAGCAGTGCGCACGTGTGTTGTTGCCTGGCAACACCGCCGCTAGAGACAATTGTGATCGCAGCGGTGATCGCAAGAAGATGGACAGGTGGGAGGCATTCTGTGATGAATACTCACTGTTTCCAGCCATTTTTGGGGAGTGGTAAGAAAAACACAGGCGTGTCCAGGCGAACGGAGGGCGGATGTCTGACGTCAAAGCCGGGACCTGCATCGCTGGATCCATAGCACAGGTAAAGACAGGGCTAGGCTTGTGTGAAACTTTTTTAGCATAGCAGGGCTGCACAAGCGTTCGCAGCCCTGCTATGCTAAAATACACTACCCCATAGGTGGAGATTAGTTGATCGCACCAGCAGCAAAAAGTTGCTTGGTGCGATCAACTCGAGATGAATGGCACTGAGTAAATGTAAACTGAACTCTGTTCCCATACCAGGGACAAGAGAGCAAACATCTCATATCAGCATTTATAAAGAACCCAGGGGAAAGAAATATATCTGTGTGACTTTTTTCTTGCCCAAGGTATGATGAAGGTGTGAGGAAAATTGTGGGAGGCCATTTCTCATAGCAGGTATTGTAAGTACTTGATAGGAAATAGAGCTTAATGAACTTTCTTGTTTGAGAAATTACAAAAGCCTGAGGGGAAAAAGGGTCATGTACTCCGTGAGATGTGACGCTTGTGGGTATACTTAACGGTATTGAAATAATTGATTCATCTCCTTGCTGTGGCAGAAGACTCCATCTGCTTGTGGAGACAATTTTTGAGGAGATTTGTGTACACAAGTGGCAAGGCAAATGGGGCAAAATCAGTCCACAAAGTGGGAAATTTCTCTGAGTACACTGGCTAGAGTTATGTGTTGTAAGCATGTAGATATTGCTGTGAAATATTTGAAAGAATGGAATAAGAAAACACAGAATTATCTAACATTTCCTCTAACAGGTACCTTTGATGCAAATGTTTTAAATAATTTAGGAAATTAGTTGAAAAGTTGTAATGAATGGAAGTCTTATTGTTTGTGGGTAGCTGAAGCACTTTTATTGTCATCTCTAATACAAAACCCTCTGCCTTATGCGGCAAGGACTATGGCCTTGAAAACAGACAGAGATGAGGAAACTGGAGAAAGGGAGGAGGCATTATACCCCTACTTGCATCAGATTATGCAGAACCCACAGAGTCAAGGAGCACTGGCAATAGACACTTCCCAGATTGTTGCCTCTGTTCCTTCCTCTATCAGCAGAGCAGAAGGTGAACGGTCCGCAGAAACCCCCCAAGTTGCTGCTGCCGCTTCATGATTACACATCCCTGATGCAGCTTTTAAAATAGGATGCTACTGCTGATGAGCTTAATCGTGATCAGCTAGTTGCCAAATGGTTAGAACTAGAAACAGCAATTAACAAAACAGTCCCTGACATAATTGATTGGACAAAAATTATGAGAATTGCTCAAGACCAAAAATAATCAGTCGCAGATTACACTGCCAAATTCTTTAAAACTGTAAAGTGTCACAGTGGCATTCCTGATATACAAGGAAAGCCAGATCTGGCACCGTTATTGATAACTTCGTATGTAGAAGGATTGAGAAGACCGATACAATCTAGACTCAAAACCCAGTCCCCTGATTGGAAAACCAAAACCCTTGCTAATATCATCGAATGGTGTAGACATCACTAAAACAATTTAGTTGAAAAAGATACAAACAGGCAGCAGAAGTTAATGAATGCACAGATCAAAGCAGCTGAGCTGATGGCTCAGCCAGCACACAGGACAGTCTCCAGTGGGAGGGGCCAGCTCCCCGGAGAGCTAAAATGTGCTACAACTGCCGAGAAAAAGGACACTTGTCATACGATTGCAAGAAACCCTCTGTGCAAGGGAGACTAAACATCTCTGACAATTGCAGGGATTTTAGACAACATCCCGGGAATAGAGATTGACATGAGGTCAATGCTCCAGTGTATCCAGTGTTAGCTACAGATAAACACGATCCCATGGTAAATTAAATCATAAATAAAAAGCCAATTACCTTGCTTGATAGACACCAAAGCTTCTGTTTCATTAATAGCAGGTAGTCAGGCTTTTCCTACCTCTGACAAAACTGTCACTGCAGTAGGAATATGAAACAGTCTCATTGAAATGGTGTTTTCAGAGACCTTGACTGTCACTATAGGTCCTCTTACAAACACACACTCTTTTGCTTAGTCGCGATCTCCTTGCAAAACTTAGGTGTTCTATCAGCTGCTTGTCTGCTGGAATCTTTCTGCATGTCCCAGAACAACACGCTGATACTGTACAAGATGCCCTGTGGCAGTATGATGACAACAGGCTTATGCCTGTCTTACAGGCGCTGCCAGAAATCCCTGAGCAACTGTGGACAAAAGAATCATTAATACCACCAACAGCGCTAGGCATTCCACATTATAACAAGCCTTTTTTCCCTGTAATGTCATAAAGTGATGGGACATTCTGCAGGGGTGTTAACTCAACGGCATGTAAATAAAAAATGACCTGTAGCATACTACAGTGCTGTTTTGGACCCGGTCGCCAGGGCCTTGCTGGTTTGTTTGCGGGCAGTAGCTGCTGCCGCTACATTAGTTCACAAATCTGCAGACATTGTCCTGAATCAACGACTGTATCTGTATGTGCCTCATGCAGTAGCGACCCTACTTACATGTAAATAAACACAGCATTTAACCACTTAAAGGCTCACTAAGTGGGAATTAGCTTTGCTGGCACCCAGTAATCTCATTATCCAGTGCTGCAATACATTGAATCCCGCCACCCTTCTGCCTGTAGGGGATGAGTCTTTACAGACTCAGAGGGAGGAGGGGGGAGGAGGGGGAAGGTGGGGGCACACAAGACACACACGATTGCCTTGCAATTCATACTTGCCTACTTTTGAAAAAGCATTTTAGGGAGATTGTGAAAGTAACACTTATCAGTGCGGACGTGTACTGCTACATTGGAGAGGCATGTCATAAAAATTACTTACATCCAAATGTAAATGAGCCCCAAAGTTTGTAATATCTACCTGTTGAAGAAAAGACACTGATATTTTTCAGGAAATGTTCGTGTATTGTGTTTTACAAGAGGTACTGTAAGTGGACAAGAGAAACCTTATTTAAAATGCATGTAGCCATAGGGATCATTGTTTCCTTATAACAATGCAGGGCAATGGCACTGATTAACTCCTTTGAATGTATGTAGCTCTGATTTATTTTTTTACCCCAAGAATGTAAAGTAAAATCAGGGAGATTGCTGGTCTATTCAGGGAGTGAGGGAGATTGCTACTATTTCAGGGAGTCTCCTGCGGAATGAGGGAGGGTAGGCAACTCTGTTGCAATTGTAGCACAGAACTTTTTTCACGTCCCGACCTTGCTGATGAACCCATCCCTTATGCAGATTTATCATTGTTCGCTGATGGAAGCTGCCTAAGATGAGAGGACGGCAGCCTTGGGTCTGCATATGCTGTATGCACACAGAGTGATACGTTGGAGACCAAACCCCTGCCAGCTCCTCACTCAGCTCACAGTGCTGGGCTTGTAGCTGTAACTAGAGCTTGCAAACTAGCAAAGGACAAAATTGTAAATATTTACATTGCCATGTCAAAAGAACAAGTATATGAAATGTCTGAAATATGTATACCTGATACACAAACATTGATTTGTATGCAATTAACTTCCAGTTCACAGGAAATCTCAACCTGGGAGCAGGAAGGGTGCTAGCCAGATTATTATTATTATTATTATTATCATCCTTTATTTATATGGCGCCACAAGGGTTCCGCAGCACCCAATTACAGAGTACATAAACAAATAATCAAACAGGAAAACAGCAACTTACAGTTGACGACAATATAGGACAAGTACAGGGTAAATAAACATAGCTACATCAGCAGATGACACTGGAATAAGTATCAGGTGGCAGAAGACTGCTGGATTTGGTGCATCTGAAGATTATTAAAGTAAAAAAAGGGTAAGCACATGAGGGAAGAGGGCCCTGCTCGTGAGAGCTTACATTCTAAAGGGGAGGGGTAGACAGACAGGGGTGAGACAGATGGGGTACATAGAGAGCGTGGAACAGAGGTTTAGGATGAGATTTGGCTGGGTTTGGTGAAGAAATGGGTCTTGAGAGCCCGTTTGAAGTTTTGTAGAGAGGTGGAGAGTCTGAGGGGGAGAGGTAGGGAATTCCAGAGAAGTGGTGCAGCATGTGAAAAATCTTGGAGGTAGGAGTGGGAGGAAGTAATCCGTAGGCAGGAGAGTCGGCGAGCATTAGCAGAGCGAAGAGGACGGGTGGGAGTGTAAAGCGAGATAAGATCAGAGATGTAGATGGGAGAGGAGTGGGTGAGGGCTTTGTAAGCAAGTGTGAGAAGCTTGAGGTCTAGTAAGAGAGGAGAGGTGGACGTAGTGCGTTTGGTGAGGAAAATGAGCCGGGCAGCAGCATTGAGGACAGATTGGAGTGGAGAGGTATTTGTCAGGAATGCCAGTCAGGAGGAGATTACAGTAGTCCAGTCTGGAGATGACCAGTGAGTGGATAAGACTCTTAGTAGCATCCTGGGTCAGAAAGGGTCTGATCCTGGAAATATTTTTTAGATGAAAACGGCAGGTTTGTGAGAGGTGCTGAATGTGGGGTTTGAAGGAGAGGGAGAAGTCAAGGTTTACTCCAAGACAGCGCTCTTGGGGGGTAGAGGAGATAGTAGTGCCATCAATAGATAATGAGATTGTAGGAGGTGAGGTTATGCGGGAGGGAGGGAACATGATCAACTCGGTCTTAGACATGTTAAGTTTAAGAAAGCGCTGGGACATCCAGGAAGAGATAGCAGAGAGACAGTTGGAGATACGAGTGAGGAGAGTAGGGGAGAGGTCTGGAGAGGAAAGATAGATTTGAGTGTCATCAGCATAGAGATGATATTGGAAACCAAAAGAACTAATCAGCTTACCTAGTGAGAACGTATAGAGAGAGAAGAGAAGAGGACCAAGGACAGAACCTTGGGGTACCCCTACAGTTAGTGGAAGTGAGGGGGAGGTGGAGTCATGAGAGGAGACAGAGAATGAACGGTCAGAAAGGTAGGATGACAACCAAGAGAGGGCAGTGTCACGCAGACCAGTGGAGTGAAGGATTTGCAGTAGGAGAGGATGGTCCACAGTGTCAAAAGCAGTGTCAGATGCTGATGGTTTGTGACGCAGCAAAGAAGGCAAGCCAGTGGTACCCAGATCACTTTTACCTGCATTGGCTCAGGTCACCCATAGTCTGACCCATGCATCTAAAACTGCAATGACTAATTTATTCAGGACCTACTGGTACACCCCTGTATTCTCTGCATTGGCTACTAAATTTTATCAAGACTGTCTAATTTGTATCCAAAACAATCCAGGTAGAAAAGTGCCTACAATATCATCACACCTTCCTGCCACAGAGAGACCATTTCAGGTGGTACAAATTGATTACATTCAGCTCCGAAAGGTAAGACAATTGGAGTAAGTTTTTGACTTTAACAGACCTGTTTAGTGGGTGGGTGGAGCGTGGCCTGTAGCCACATCAACAACTAATATAATAGCCAAAAAGATAGTGCAGGAATTAGTCTGTAGGTATGGACTCCCCAGGTTATCTCTTCTGACCAAGGTATGCATTTTACAGGAAGGTTATTCAAAGAAATGAGTGAAATGATTGGCATTAAGCAACAGCTACATGTGCCCTATCACCTCCAGTCAAGTGCAAAAATGTAGATTAAATCAGACTGTAAAGAGTAAATTGCAGACGTGTACCAAACAAACCAGACCCTTGTGGCCTGAGGCCTTGCCACTTGTTTTGCATTTTATCCGAACCACGCCCTTGGACCATTACGCCTTTTCCCATATGAAATTCTATTTGGGAAGTGGCCTAATCTTATGATGGTCCTGGCCCCAGACCTCTCTACAGCCCAAGATGTGACTGTTAAATATCTTATTAATATGAGTAGACAGATCAAGACAATTCACAATGCTGTTATTTCCCAACAGCCAAGCAGTCCTGCGGCCTGTCATGATTTGATGCCTGGTGACTTTGTGATGATAAACTTTTTATGTTGCAGTTCTTTGTCCGAGCGGTGGGAAGGACCATTCCAGGTGCTGTTAATGACTCCGACAGCAGTGAGAGTTGGCAAAAGATCCACCTGAGTACACGCATCGCACTGCAAAAAGGTCAATTCAGACCTGCCCCGAAGTGAACCCGAGGACATCCTGCAGACCACCTCACCTGTGTTGCTCCCAGGACCATGACCACCAGAAAGGATGCAATAAAGCCCCTGGTGAGTTGCCACCTAAAGTTGGAAAGAAGCAAAGCTTCTCTACCTGTGAAGAAAATGTATACACTTTGGATCCTGTTCTCTATGTTAACTCCTGTCATGCTGGAGACTCACATCACTGACTATGGACACGAGATAAAAGGAAAGAATGCTATACTTGCCATCCATAAGGCCATTGCAAGAGTTAACAATGTGACTGACTGTAGGGGGTGTATGCATTTGCCAATGACAGCTGAGTCAGGGATACCCTTGATAGCCATTCTGGTAACTTGGGAAGAAGCAGTGAGATTTGACTGGGTATACTGGGAAGAGAGTGTTTCTCTGGAACCAACTTTAGCACCAGAATTCGTCCTCAGAGAATAAATTCACTCCCCTTAGCAATAGTAGCCAGAGTGGGACATCCTGCCATTTGTGTGGTTCATAATGATCCAGCTCAAGGGACATTAGATAATGGTGGAACCAAGTCCTTATGCATAGTCAACAGACAAAAGATGGGGAACACTGAGTATCCCCGAGGAGTCCTGGTACTGAATGGGAAGGATGGGGAAGACATGCATTTAGAGATATTTATTGTAATGTCAAAAAATTCATGCATAGAACTTGGGAAGGAAGTGTGAACATTCATGGCCTGGACCCCTATAGTAAGATAGGTAACAAAACCCACTCTTTTCTCTCAACCCTGCTCACAAATATAAGAGTGGCAGGTGTCGCACTCCCTAGAGGCTTTTACTGGTTCTTTAGGAAAAATGCTTACTCATGGTTAGCAGTAGAGGGATCAGGTAAGTGTGTCCTTTCTACGGCAGCCACCAAGCTAAGAGTCACAAGAAAATGACACGGAGTCCCACGTAATATTGATTATAGGGAAGTATTTTATAGGGTAAGGAGAGGGATAGTGTATAAAAATAGATGGGAGCAATTCTTTTACTCACTTTTTCCCCAGGTGGGGGTAGGAAGTCTGTCAGAAAGACTGGAAGCTTACACTTACTATATGGATAAAATAGTAAATGAAACCAGTCATGCCATACGTGAAATGAATGAAGAATTATCCCAAGTGCGCAAAGTAGCTTTGCAAAACAGGTTTTCTTTAGACCAAGTGTTGGCCTCAGAGGGAGGAACTTGTGCCTTGATAGGACAGGAGTGTTGCACTTACATAGCTTATAATTTAGATATTGGAAGGACACATTAGAGAAGTGGAAAAGATGCAGGAAGGAATAAGAAAGATAGGAGGAGAAGTATGGGATCCGTTTGGATTCCTAGGAAGAGGTATATCAGCTCTGATAGCCGGATTCTTATGGTATGTAGTAATCTGGGGATTGATATTGTTGCTTTTTTACCTGTGTTTGAAGTGTGTGCCAATTATCCTTAGTAAGGGGTGTCAGAGTAGCTCAAAATCTGCAATGGGTTCACTTTCCTCTGCTCTTCAGCCTCCTGTCTATGTTCCAATGTTCAGAAGGGTGATGCCCATTAGTCAAAATGTTCTGCCACTGGAGCCTGAAATACCTCCCATTAGTACCTTTCAGATCCTTCGAGCAAATGACATAAGTGACCCAAGGGCCATTTATGAGAAAGAGGATAGTAGTGTGTGTCAAAGTCAAATTGCATATTTTGATATTTAGACTACTCTATGGCATTTACTAATGGATCCGTCTACAATGCATGCGTCAAATACGCATGCTATAAGCTAATACGGTAGGGCACGAATGACCGCATCATCAAGTTACTGTGCACATTACGGCAGAAGACACATTTGTTCATAAATATCATACTGTAACACAATAACAAATATTTATTTACAGAAAATATACACTCAAATGTATTACAGCCAGAAATACAAATTCCTATAGTGTCCTAAAACATACAGTATCAGATTGCTCTGTCCAAGCAGGCATTGTGTCCATGGAAGAGAGACCTTTGACTAATTGAATGGGTAAATACCACTGTTTGCCTCAATTGTTAACAGGAACAATTGAGGCTTGGTAATGATCCTATTGATCCCGTGTTATCATTGTCTCTAACAAACAAGAAGCCAGATACGATACAATAGCTAAAGATATGCAGATTCTTGATTGTGTGCTCAAACACACATTCATGCACATCAGAATTCTGTGTGTTTATATTCAATAAAATGCAGACCAGATATTGATACTTGAATTAATAGTGATATGTCATATGTATTCTGGCTTTATGGTTTACACAGCACTGACCTGTCCCCTACACAATGAATTATACATAGCCTTTACACAACTGGTCAACTGTATATAAATATATATATTGGACAGTGGAAGTATGGCGCCACAGGTGTGTGTGAGATAGATAAATATGACAGAATCAGACACTCCTTAAATAATTCAAGGCGTCAGCTAACCCTCAAGTATTAGGCAGGGATAAACTGCCTAGGTTAAATTGTATAAAAAGAGGGGGGATGAGGGTTACAGCGACCAACGGTGTCAAATAAAAAATATGAAGAGACTAACTGGATACGTAAAAAAATAGTAGTATATTTATTAATACAAAAAATATAAAACCAAGGTATAAAACCAGTTATAATAAAATGTCACAGTGGGTTTAAAAGCCGGAGGGTATATGCTAAAAATTAATACCAACTAAAAGGATAGCTAAAACAATAATATAAATAGTATAAAGGCAGTGATGATAGAATATCCAAAAAAAGAGAGAATGCTGCTTATCTTTTTAAGGTGGAGAGTCAATGGAGGTACACCCAACGCGTTTCGTCACTCTGACTTCATCAGGGGGTATGGGACTACTGAACAGGTACTCTTATTTATAGCACATGCAATTAAGAATGGATAGTTGTGACATCACTTCCCATGGTCCTGAATGAAGTCAAGAAAGTGAAATGGAAAGAGTCATATATATGGATAACTATTGATGTGCAATCCTTATATACCTGTATCGAGCACGAAAAAGGAATTGAAGCAAGCAAAGAATACTTGGACAAAGATAACACTCTCACCGAACCCCATAGGAATTTTATTTGCGATCTTATGAAATTCATTTTAAGCCGTAATTATTTTAAATTTTTAGACAAATTTTATCTACAACGGTGCGGCACCGCTATGGGGACTATTTTTGCCCCAAGCTTCGCCAATTTATTTATGGGAAGATGGGAGGAGAAGCACATATACACCACGCAACACTTCAAGGAATCCATTGTCATGTATAAAAGATACATTGACGATATCCTGATCATATGGGATGGGAGTGCCGAATCATTTCTGGACTTTTTTAAACTTTTACAGATCAATGATTTTAATTTATCTTTTACCTACAATCTGAACAAAGAGTCCATTGAATTCCTGGATCTAATCTTAATGGGAGAGAAAGAGGCAGTGTCTACAAAAATTTTTATAAAAGATGTTGATAAGAACAGCTACCTTCACTACAAGAGCAATCACTCCAAAAAATGGAAGAACAACATCCCCTCCTCTCAATTCCATAGAATAAGGAGGAATTGCAACAAAAACGAAGAATGTGAGGAACAACTTGAAACATACAGAAAAAGATTTGAGGACAAACTTTATCCAAAAACTATACTAGACAAAGCTGTTACCAAGACAAGAAATTTGGAGAGAGAAAATTTGCTGACCTATAAGGAAAAAACGGCACCAAAGGAGTCTATTTCCTTTGTTACTACTTACAGTTCTCATGAACAAACCATCAGGACTTCACTAAGAACCCACTGGGACATACTTTTAATGGACCCCATCTTAAAGAAGATCCTTCCACCACAACCAGAACTAGTATTTCGAAAATCACGTAATTTGAAAGACATCCTCGCGCCCAGCATGCTAAAAGAAATACCATTAGAGGGAAAATCCAACTCTCTCCCCAAATGCATCGGATCTTACAAGTGTGGACACTGCAACATCTGCAAATTTCTTAATCCTAACAGAAAAACTTTTTGCAATACAGACGGCACACAAGAATTCAAAATCAAAGAATTCATGAACTGTAATATTACATCCGTAATCTATTTGTTGGAATGTACATGCCACAAAAAATATGTAGGTAAAACAAAAAGAACCTTGAAAATTAGAGTACAGGAACATGTACGAAGTATCAAAAACAAAGTAGAGACTCACTTGCTGTACAGACATTTTAAACTGGAACACAATTGTAATCCAGAAGAGATGACTTTCAAAGCCATCGAACACGTGACCAGTGGCGAAAGGGGTGGAGACCTTGCCAAGAAGCTCTCTCAAAGAGAGATGTTTTGGATATTCCAACTAAAAACTGCACACCCCATGGGCTTCAATGAGGGATATGAAATCGCTCCATTTCTATGAGAGAAGTACCCCCCTCCAAAATCTTCTGGATACAGATAAGCCAATTCTTTCCTTCTCAAGCTTGCTTCACATCATCATACTTACTTTCCGATCACCACTATTTGTAAAACACTGTATATAGTCACTAATTATCTTAATAAAAAACTTTTATAGTATATGCCTGACTTATTTCATTATATGCTACAGTCATACCGCACTGGTTCTACGCCCAATTCCGTCCGATCTTGGAAGCTAAGCAGTGTTGGGCCCAATCAGTAACAAGTGGGTAACTACTTGCGAATATTGGGTACTGTAGAAGAGCGAGCCTTGTCAGGCTTGAAATAATATTAATAGATGGCTAAATCACTATTGCACAGGTTCTTGATAGCAAATAATTAATTTAACACATCACCAACTCTCACAACCAGTCATACACATATGCACTTTTTATCTATATATATCACCAATGACTAGTATATGACTAAGTAATATATTATGAATATACTAACGTATCCTAAATGGTTCCACGCTGTCTAGCACATATGCACATAACTGATATCAGATACTAGTTTATAATTATTTTTATCTCCTCACTGACCATCACCATTCATAAATTATTCCTATGCCTATACCATGTGTACAAGGTTATCTATTACTTCTCTAAGGTCAAAAAAATGTATTCAAAACCTTTTTATGCCACAAAGTGACTAGTATAAATATGGTCCATGGTTTAATTCTACATTTTGTCCACCTCACTGTTTGAACAAAAAAACGTCACTTTTTTGCAACAATTGTTATTTTTCAAAACTCCCCCAATATAAAGTCTCAGATCACTGTATGATAATTGAAAATTCTTTAATAGAATAGACACTAACATATACATCTTTCTATATTTTTTACTTTTCATACGTGCGCTGCTTCCAAAACGGAATTCTGTACTGTTATATTCATTGGATGCCAGAAACTCCAACAAAATGGCCACAGCAATGATAAATGAAGGACAACTACTACTGTCAAATAGAAAGACTCGGCACTGATGTATGCTTCAGAAATCAAAATCATCCACAAAATGGCCGCCGCGATGACTGACAAGCTGCCCAGCCTATAGATGAAGATCCCGCCCGCAACCGGAAGTGACGCGACGGCAATAACGGAAGAACAGACTGAGAAACATAAACAGACTTGTTCACGGACCGGAAGTGTGGCGCTTGTGCGCATGCGCAATACGAGTACTCCTACAAAGGAAGTGGGGCGGAAGTGACGTCGGCCCCGTCCCCGGACTGTTTTACTGAAGTTTTATAGTATTTAAAACTCGTTTTTCATATATGAAAAGCTCTATGAGGTTGTTTTATAATACACTAAGTAACTGTTATACCCATGTTAAAAAACTCACATAAGGTAATAATATTAGTCCACACAGGAAGTGATGTCACAACTATCCATTCTTAATTGCATGTGCTATAAATAAGAGTACCTGTTCAGTAGTCCCATACCCCCTGATGAAGTCAGAGTGACGAAACGCGTTGGGTGTACCTCCATTGACTCTCCACCTTAAAAAGATAAGCAGCATTCTCTCTTTTTTTGGATATTCTATCATCACTGCCTTTATACTATTTATATTATTGTTTTAGCTATCCTTTTAGTTGGTATTAATTTTTAGCATATACCCTCCGGCTTTTAAACCCACTGTGACATTTTATTATAACTGGTTTTATACCTTGGTTTTATATTTTTTGTATTAATAAATATACTACTATTTTTTTACGTATCCAGTTAGTCTCTTCATATTTTTTATTTGACACCGTTGGTCGCTGTAACCCTCATCCCCCCTCTTTTTATAAATATATATATATATATATATATATATAGGTAAGCAGGGTCGACGGCACTCCCAAGTCCCCTAAAAGATGGTATCAATAGTTGTAATGCCGGTGCCCTCCCCGGGATATACAGTGTACCTGTATCCAATAGTATAGAGTATGGTTGCGGGCGGCACTCTCGGCGTAAATGAAGACAGACACGTAAGTCTTTAAGTCATCAACGTTTCAATGTCCAGAGTGACATTTTCGTCAGGATAAAGTTACAAACAAGCATTACTCACCATTTTATCTCCGTCTGGTGGTCCGAGGCGCCATCAGCCGTCGCGTCCCGTTCCGTGCAACAATGACGTCATCACGAGATGCCGGCATCGGCGTCAGGGAACACCTGGACCGGAGCACATATAAAAACACCTGAAATAAGTGCAAAACGAAGCAAGTGAAAATAAATAACAAAACAATATAGTGACTATTAACAATGCAACATTAGGGTCTAATTTATAATAATGTATCACTCATGCAGTCATATTGTAACTTGTAACCGCTAAACAGAAGTTTATTATTGTGCCATTAATGCACAAAATATTGAATATAGATTAACCCGTTAATGTGCTAGAAGAGTCAGTGTATTACTACACTATGTAAATGAACAACTGTGTTATGCATAGGAAGATGTAACAAGTCAAAATAACAAAGTAATTCAAATAAAGGCTGACAGATCTCAGCTACTATTAAAGGCAGAAGCCAAGTGGATTTTTGTACTAGACACATTATCTCCACGTGGATTAAATGAACAGCTTGGCTTGTCAGCCTTTATTTGAATTACTTTGTTATTTTGACTTGTTACATCTTCCTATGCATAACACAGTTGTTCATTTACATAGTGTAGTAATACACTGACTCTTCTAGCACATTAACGGGTTAATCTATATTCAATATTTTGTGCATTAATGGCACAATAATAAACTTCTGTTTAGCGGTTACAAGTTACAATATGACTGCATGAGTGATACATTATTATAAATTAGACCCTAATGTTGCATTGTTAATAGTCACTATATTGTTTTGTTATTTATTTTCACTTGCTTCGTTTTGCACTTATTTCAGGTGTTTTTATATGTGCTCCGGTCCAGGTGTTCCCTGACGCCGATGCCGGCATCTCGTGATGACGTCATTGTTGCACGGAACGGGACGCGACGGCTGATGGCGCCTCGGACCACCAGACGGAGATAAAATGGTGAGTAATGCTTGTTTGTAACTTTATCCTGACGAAAATGTCACTCTGGACATTGAAACGTTGATGACTTAAAGACTTACGTGTCTGTCTTCATTTACGCCGAGAGTGCCGCCCGCAACCATACTCTATATATATATATATATATATATATATATATATATATAGGTATTGTTCCATTACATATCAAGCCATACGTGTAGTACAGAGACGGAACTGCATAAAGACACCATGGCCCTCATTCCGAGTTGTTCGCTCGCTAGTTGCTTTTAGGAGCATTGCACACGCTAAGCCGCCGCCCTCTGGGAGTGTATCTTAGCTTAACAGAATTGCGAACGAAAGATTCGCAAAATTGCGAATTGAAATTTCGTAGCAGTTTCTGAGTAGCTCCAGACTTACTCTGCCATTGCGATCAGTTCAGTCAGTTTCATTCCTGGTTTGATGTCACAAACACACCCAGCGTTCGCCCAGACACTCCCCCGTTTCTTCAGACACTCCCACGTTTTTCCCAGAAACGGCAGCGTTTTTTCACACACACCCATAAAACGGCCAGTTTCCGCCCATAAACACCCACTTCCTGTCAATCACACTACGATCACCAGAACGATGAAAAATCCTCGTTATGCCGTGAGTAAAATACCTAACTTATTTGAAAATTTACTTGGCGCAGCCGCACTGCGAACAATGCGCATGCGCATTAGCGACTAATCGCTCCGTTGCGAAAAAAAAATAACGAGCGAACAACTCGGAATGAGGGCCCATGTGTGGGATCAAATTGTTCAGGATCACATAAGTAATAATTTGGTGGTTGTGAGGATATTGTCACCTATAGCGATACCGGATTCATGGGGCCCAGATGGGGAAGGGTCGGCAGGTGCTGCGGGTGGGGGAGGGGCAGAAGGGTTGGGGCTGCAGATGGGAGAGGGGTCCAGAGGCACTGCAGGTGGGGGAGGGGCAGGGGTATATATGGGGGGTGGATGGTGGAGGGGGTCTGGAGGTGCTGTGGGTGGTGGAGGGGCGGGGGAGTGGGAGCCGCAAGTGGTGTAGTGGGTCTGGAGGCACAGCGTGTGGGGGAGGGGTGGAGTGCCGCATGTGGTGGAGGGGAAGGTGCAGAAGTGTGGTGCATTGGGAAGGAGTCTGGAGGCGCTGCGGGTACTGTACCTGCCAAAAAGGTAGTTGGAGGGTATGCAGTAACAGGGCCAGGACAGGGGTGACAGGGTCAGAACAGGGGTGATGGGGCCAGTACAGGGGTGACAGGGCCAGGACAGGGGTGACAGGGCCAGGACAGAAATGACAGGGACAGGGTAGGAGCGGCAGGACCAGGACAGGGGCAGCAGGACCAGGACAGGGGTGACAGGGCCAGGATAGGGTTGACAGGGCCAGGATAGGGTTGATAGGGCAAGCACAGAAGTGACAGGGCCAAGATAGGGGTGACAGGGCCAAGATAAGGGTGACAGGGCCAGGATAAGGGTGAAAGGGCCAGGATAAGGGTGACAGGGCAAGGTCAGGGGAGACAGGGCAAGGCCTGGGTGACAGGGACATGACAGAACACAGGGCTCGGGAGAGATTGGTATTAGGGAAAAAACAGTGGTGACAGACAGATGTGTCTTACCGGAGTCACAGCTGCTGGCTGCTGCTGTTCTACTCCAACCTGTTGGGATCTGCTTCTGGTGGAGACTTGGCATGGCTGACTCTCTCAGGCTGGAGTCCTGCTTCCTTTGCCCGTCCGCATCCTTCCCCCCCACTCCTCAGTCACACACCGCGGACCTCGCGCGGCTGCCGGGCACTGTGGTAAGGGGAGACTGGGAGTGACTGGTTAGCCCCCAGGAGACGCTGCAGCTGGAGGGAGGAGGGGGTCATAGCATGAACGCGGCGCGGACCTCACAGCTGCTGGGCACTGTGGTAAGTGGGGACTGGGAGTGACTGGTTAGCCCCCAGGAGACGCTGCGGCTGGAGGGAGGAGGGGGTCGGAGCCTGCAAGCAGCGCGGACTTCTGCAGCGCTGCCCGCCAGCTAAAGTGTGTGAAGGAGCTGGGCGCACCTCACTGCGGGCGGCTGCGCTGCAGCTAGCGGTGGGGACTGGGCGTCCGAGATGGTGGCTACAATGTGTCTAAGTGGTCACCTGGTGCAATGTGTATAACGCGCTGTACCTGGTGCAATGTTTATATGTGCTCTACCTGGTGCAATGTGTCTAAGTGTTCTACCTGGTGCAATGTTTATATGTGCTCTACCTGGTGTAATGTGTATAACGTGCTCTACCGGGCGCATTGTGTATAACGTGCTCTACCGGGCGCATTGTGTATAACGTGCTGTAACTGGCGCAGTGTGTATAATGTGCTCTGCCTGGCGCAATGTGTATAAAGTGCTCTACCTGGAGCAATGTGTATAACGTGCTGTACCTGGAGGAAAATGTATAACGTGCTCTATCTGGCGCAATATGTATAAAGTGCTCTACCTGGCGCAGTATGCATAGGTGGTTCTACCTGGTGCAATGTGTATAAGCGGCACTACTGTGTGGTGTAATGTGAATTGGCACTATTATGTGGTCACGCCCCATCCCCATGAAGCCACGCCCCTAAAATTTTGCAACGTGCCTTCGGCGTGCACTGCCTATGCTTTCCAGTCTGGGAGGTGAAACACCAATTCACTTTCTGCCTAAGGGCACCAAAATGTCTAGTTACACCTCTGGTGCAGGGTATCCTGCATGCTACACAGCCCAGCAGCACTGTCACCCCATCCCCCCACCTTGCAACACTTTTGTAGTGTCCAAACAAGATTAAGATTAATACAAATCTTCATTCCGATGGGACCCAGAAAAAGACCGGTAGGACCCCAATTTTTAAAAGTGAGGGGTCCCTGGGACCCACTTTTTTTTGGCTCAGCGCGACCACTGTGTTCATTTGTATTACTTTGCTGAGAATCACCAAATGCTGTGTTTCCTCCTTTGTTGTGCTTTGCAGCTGTCTTCAGTTGGTTTTTGTGACTTGCATTTATCTTTATCAGCAAGTGAAATGCATGCCTTTTGTGGGTTGAGAATGAGATCAGATAATAAAATATCTTGCAAAGTTTTAACTTTATGGTAGACAGTTGATTACACCCATATTTCGCTTAATGCGGTTTAAACTTTTGTGTGTATAATATTTTACTTCATCCATGGGGGGGGGGGGGGGGGGGGGGTGCGCACCACAATCTGTATTCGCTTACCAAAAAATGTAGGCTTGGGCCAGCCCTGGGATAGTCTAGTAAGCCTAGGTATAAGGCTTTTATTTCCTTTTCTTAAATCTTTTCAGTAGTATCTTTTGTAACCTAAAATGAAAACAGAGAACAATAACGAAGACCCAGTTATGGGGGTTATTCCAACCTGATCGCACACTAGGTTTTTTCGCTGCACTACGATCAGGTCAGAACTGCGCATGCATATGCACTGCAATGCGCAGGCGCGTCATACGGGTGCAAAGCGGATCTTTGCTGAGTGATGGACTTAACGAAGAATCCATTTGCACAGCCGATCGCAAGGAGATTGACAGTTAGAGTGCATTTGTGGGTGTCAACTGACCGTTTTCTGGGAATGTTTGGAAAACTCAGGCGTGTCCAAGCGTTTGAAGGGCGTGTGTCTGATGTCAATTCCAGGCCAGAACAGGCTGACGTCATTGCAGTGGCTGAGTAAGTTCTGAACTACTCAGAAACTGCACAAATCTTTTTTGTAGTGCTCGGCTGCACATGCGATCGCACACTTGCAAAGCAAACATACACTCCGCTATGGGCGGTGACTATCTGATCGCAGTGCTGCAAAAAATAGGTAGAGTGCAATCAGGTCGGAATGACCCCCAATGTCTGCAGCAAATGGAAATATGGTCACCTGTTATAGGCACAATAAGCTGAGAATCTGTTTATTAGTTATATACATGACACAATGGTAGCGACTACACAGACACTAGAAATGTTTACATACATTTGTGGATGTTATACAAGATGCCCCGGTCACCAGGGCCGGTTCAAGACCTTGTGGCATCGAAGGTGAACATTTTCTTTGGGTCCCCCTCCCCCCCCCCAATTTAAAACAGGGAGAGTGCGTGCTGATAGCACGCAGAAAAAAAGGGTGTGGCTTCATGGGGAAGGGGATTGACCACAGAATAGCACCAATTCTCATTACACCATACAGTAATTTCCATAAGTCATATTACAAAACACAGTAGTATCCCTTATACACATTATGCCATGTTAGAGCCCCTTGCACACATTACACCACACTAGAGCAGAGCCCCTTACACAGGGGCATAACCAGAACTGCATAGGCCCCATAGCAAAATTTAGAAGGGCCCCTATCCCAATGCTTCTAGAGAGATACCTCTCCACAGCAGTTGTTCATTTTATGCTCCATAATAGTGCCATAGTTCATTTTATGAACTATTGCAGTCCCTTAGTTAATAATATGTCCCATAGTAGTACCCTTATTTATTTTATGAACCATCATAGCTCCCTAGTTCACATTTTTTCTGTTACATTGTAGGGCTGCACATTATGACATACAGTGTCCCCAGCTCATATTATGTCAGGAGATGTAGTTATGACACTGGGATCCCAGCTGCCAGAATGCCGGCAGGGGGCCCAGGACTATTCCCACCCGTGAGTGCCCACAACACCCATAAAGTGGAAATAGAACCTGTGGCGCTCGTCCCCTGCCAGCATTCTGGCAGCCAGGATCCCGGTGTGTGTATGCTGACCGCCGGGGTCCCAACTGCCAGTCACCCGATTACAACCCTATGTCACATTACAGTGCTGCCCTCAGTTCATATTATGCCACATAATAATTCATTTTAAACTACATTACAATAAGCAGGTTCAGGGGTGCAACTAGAAACAGTATATTACAGGCTCTAAGGCAGAAGTAAGTGAGGCACCCTATGTAACATCCAATTGTAAAAACAAATATATATAACACATGTAACTGTGACAGGGAAGGTGGGCCCATCTCTCAGCTCTGGGACCAACAGCAGCTGCACTCCCTGCACCTATGGTAGCTACGCTCTTGCCCTTACACCCATTACACCAGGTAGAGTCCCTTATATACATTATGCCAGGTAAAGCCTCTTATACACATTGCGCCAGGTAGAGCCCCTTATACAAATTTCACCAGGTAGAGCCTCTTACACTCATTGCACCAGGAATCTCCTTATACAAATTGCACCATGTAGAGCCTCTTATATACATGCACAGTGTCTATTTACTAGGGAAAGAGGGACTGGGGACATGCCAGCAGCTCATAGAGCGAGTGCATGCCCCAAGAGTGATGGAAAACGGGGGCGTGGCTCGTGATCGTGGCATTGCTTCGAAGACATGCCCCTTTGTAGAGGTCAAGCCCCCTTTTTGAGAGAAGTCCTGACTCTGTCTTTAAAGATGTTGGGAGATATGCTTCTAGTATATGTATGCATTTGGGGAGCCACCTAACAAAATAGCTTCTCACCATATTCATCTTAAAAGACAATGGGGGAGATATAGTAAACCGTTGAGCAGACCGGGCGCCACCCACTCAGCAGAGGGATGCAAAGAAGGGAGGCGCCAGGCTGGAGAGACGCTCTCCATGCTCTGCATCCCTGCTGCAGTGCCGTACTGTCCCCCCTGCTGATGCTGCTGCCGGCTGCTGCTCCTGTCACACTGACAGGCAGCGGCGCAGGCAGCTTGAATCCTTCTCTTCTCCTCTCCCCTGTGACACAGTGACAGTGTCAGTGTTTGGCCTAAAATGGGTGGGTCTACAAGGATTGGGGAGGCAAAGCTGATGCTGCAGATCTGGCCAGCAAGACTGTGGTAAGTGGTAAGTGGATGTAAAAAGAGTGAGAGATTGTAAGTTTGTGTATGTATGTATCTATATATGTATCATGTATGTGTGTATCTGTGTGCAGGGCTGTAATTAGCAATGTGCAAAGTGAGCATCACTCTCAGCGCAATTGCATTGTGAGTTGAGAGTTCACATCCATGGGCGTGCGCACAGGGTGTCAGGTACCACCTCACACCACCTTGTTCTGGCCTCAGCAGATGGGTTATTGCAGCCTCTTGGGCCCCGGAGCTGCAGGAGATCCGTGCGAGCCTGGCCACGCTGGGTAAGATGGAGGCTGATGAGGATGACCAGAGGCCCATGGAGGAGGATGTTCTTCTGCTCATGCACCCAGAAAGACGCACTCATCGTGACAGGAAAGCATCAACACCAACAAGGTGGTCCCGGTCCCCAGCTCTGAGCACATCGCTGAGAACGTGGGTAGGCAGGGTGAGTTCCCCAGGGCTCTGCGGGCAGAGGGGACTATAAGAGGGATCGCTGGAATGGAGACTAAAAAGAGGGACCGCTAATGGAACAATGGGTACTAAAAGAAGGTAGCACTAAAGGGACAATTTGCAATAAAAGGAGGGATCCCTAATAGCAGGCATGTCCAAACTGCGGCCCTCCAGCTGTTGTGAAACTACATATCCCAGCATGCCCTAACACAGTTTTGCTGTCAGTGAATGCTAAAGCTGTGTCAGGGCATGCTGGGATGTGTAGTTTCTCAACAGCTGGAGGGCCGCAGTTTGGACATGCCTGCCTAATAGGATAGTGGGGAGTAAAAAGGAGGGATTCCTAATAGAACAGTGGGGAGTAAAAAGTAGGGATCCCTAATGGGACAGTGAGGACTAAAAGGTGGGATCACCCATAGGGCAATGGGGACCAAAAGGAGGGAACACTTAAAGGACATCAACAGAGACATTATGCCCAGTCTTCCCTACAGCACAGGGATGAGGACAGTACCAGATGCACAGCACAGGATGCTGAGGTGTAGTTTTGGAATACAAATGACTATGGGCTGCTGCATTTTATTCTAATTTAATTTTACAGGTTTTAATCCCCTCCTTCCCCTGGCGTAATGCGTGTAAGGGGCAATACCGGGCTTATATTATGTGTAAGGGACTGTACCTGGCATAATGTGTATAAGAGGCTTCACCATGGCATAGTGTGTGTAAGTGGCTCTACCATGGCGTAATGTGTGCAAGGGACTCTTCTGTAGTGTAGTGTGTATAAGCAGCACTACTGTGTGGTGTGATTTGAGTAATGGACACTACTGTGCATATAATGTGAATAGGTAATATTTTGTACTATTTTGTGGCCACGCTCCTTCCCCATAAAGCCGCACACCTTTGGTGCGCACTATCCCTGTTTTGGATACGAGGGGAGGAAGCACCAATTCTCTTTCTGGCACAGGGTACCAAAATGTCTAGTTACAGCTCTGTCTGTGTGTGTGTATACATATATATATGTGGGTGGGATGTACTAAGCACTGCCACTGCGCTAATTGCCTTCTCACTGCTCCGTTGACATCTCCACGGTAACATTTCTCCTCCCCTCCCAGCGCTAACATTCTGTCCCTTTTTCTCTTACGTCCTAGAGGATGCTGGGGTCCACATTAGTACCATTGTGTATAGATGGGTCCACTAGGAGCCATCGGCACTTTAAGAGTTTAATAGTGTGGGCTGGCTCCTCCCTCTATGCCCCTCCTACCAGACTCAGTTTAGAAAATGTGCCCGGAGGAGCCGGTCACAGCTAGGGGAGCTCCATAGGAGTTTTTCTAGTTTTCTTATTTTTATTAGAGTTATGCACAGGGAGGCTTCTGGCAACAGCGTCCCCGCTACATGGGACTTAGGGGGGGAATAGTGTCCAACCCTCTGAGGTTAATGGCACCTAGCTCCGCTGACAGGACAATGAGCTCCTGAGGATGTGGATCGCAAGCCCCTGAGGCGACCGCTCGCTCCCGCAACACTGCCGCCACCCCCTAACAGAGCCAGAAGACGTCGGTGGTGAGTTGGACACCGGTGACCCGACAAGCGGGGAGCCATTGAGAATGATGGCATCAGGTTGGGAGCGCAGCGCTGATGCTGCGCTCCAGAGGGCTCAGCGGTACAAGCGTGTGGCTCTGTGAGGGGCGCCCTGGGCCAGCGCAATACCCTTCAAACTGGTCACTACTGCTATCAGGAACATGTGTACTGCTGCTAGCCACCATTACCTCAGGCTAGTATAATCTCCAGAAGTGCGGGAAGACGTGCCATTACAGGGGGCGGAGCTTCTCCTCAGAGCGGACCCAGCACTCACCAGCGCCATTTTCTCTCTGCAGATCACACTACAGCGACGCTGACAGGGGGTGCTGACCCTCCACATAACTCCAGCTTTTGTACCAGTGGGTTATAGAAGGGGGAGGGGAGAGTGTTTAGTCACATATACGGGCTATGTAGTCTATTAAGGTTACTCAGCTAGCGCCAGGCTTTTATTATATAACTGCCTACTGGGGCGCTGTGTGTGCTGGCTGCTTAACTCTGTGTCTCTCTGAAGGTACTCGAGGGAAACTGTGTCTGACATTTTCCTGTGTGTGTGTGTGTGTGTGTGTGTGTGTGTGTGTGTGTGTGTGTATAGATCTCACATTACCATGACCAGGGACTCTGTGTCTTGTGCTGCAGAGTATGGATCTTCTCCAGAGGAATCCATTCCATATACTCAGGAATGTAATATTGTGTCTCTGCCTTCTGAATCCGAACCAGTGTGGGTGGCTTCAATTAAAGGAATGATATCCCAGATTTCATCTAGGATAGCTCATAATGAGACAGAAACACAGGTTTTGAGTAACTCTGTGGAGGTTTTGTTGGGTACTCCCAATGCCTCCTCAAAATCCCCTAATATATGTCCAAACAATGCCCAGATAATGCAAATCAACACAGATACCGACACTGATAAAGGAGACGGTGACAGGGATTTATGAGGGGGTGAGGCATCCCTTACAAAGGGGGTGCAGCTCATGATTGAGGCCATTAGGGACGTTTTACACATTACTGACAAAGTACCTCAGCAGGTTGAGGAGGCTTACTTTACTGACAGCAGGAAAGCCCCCCTTATCTTCCCTGCGTCTAAGGAATTAAACGCATTGTTTGAAAAATCCTGAGAAAACCAGCAGAAAAGATTCCAGATCCCAAAGAGGGTTCTTATTGCTTTTCCTTTCCCTGATGAGGATAGGAAAAAGTGGGAAAAACACCCTATAGTAGACACTTCTGTATCTAGATTGTCTAAGAAGGTGGTTTTACCTGTCCCTGGGTCTGCCGGCAGACCGCAAGATTGAGACTACGCTCAAATCCACTGTTTCAGGCGTGGCGTTAAGACCCACTATTGCCTGTGCATGGTTTTCTAAAGCCATAGTAAAGTGATCAGGCACATTACTAGAGGACTTAGATTCTATGGATAAAAGTGAAATGTTTTTACATCACATACAGGATTCTGCAGGTTTCATGGTGGAGGCCATGAAGGACCTGGGTTATCTGACTGCAAGGACGTCTTCCATGGCTGCCTCGGCACGCAGGGGACTCTAGCTGCGCCAATGGTCTGCAGATGCAGAATCCAAGAAAAGTGTGGAGAACCTACCCTTCACAGGTCAGGCTCTGTTTGGGGAAGCATTGGATGCGTGGATCTCCACGGCAACCGCTGGCAAGTCTACCTTTCTTCCCTCAGCCACTCCGACACCGAAAAAATCCTTTTCTATATCTACAATGCAGTCCTTTCGGACTGCAAAGGTTAAGAAGGTCCTCCTGCAGAACTACAAGTACCAGAATCCTCATCCACACCCTGGCGATATTTGGACCTAACAGTCTCCACTGGATCAAACTTCTACACAAGTTCTTCACAGACTCGGACTTGCCCCCATTTGCCATCTGGTCTCCATTTGCACAGGAGACCTAGGGGATACCATCCGGAATTCGTCTGGTAAAATTACTTTCCATCCAATGAACTTGTGCAACATTGTGGATTTTCAGTCCTAGCCAGGGATAGTGGACACTTGTTTGGAGGGGTACTTGTGGCATTTTAAAATACCTATTGTTCTTATGCAATTGTTTTAAACAATTAAGGAGTAGACTATCTCCTTTAAGAAAGTTTATTAAAAATAATCATTTTTTAAATTTACTACTGATTCAGTTGTTTGTTATATTTCTGATTCTCAGCCGGCGCCAGTACTTATCTTTTCTTCTCTTAAGAAGTCCAAGCCCCTTCCACTTTCTTCAGAGGTGGTCGGGGAAAATCCAGAAAACCTACACCTGAAGTTTTCCAGGAATAGAAACCTGGTTCTGTTTCCTCAAAATCCTCAGCACGACGGTGGACTTCCCAGCCTGGAGATCGGGCAGGTGGGAGCGGAACTCGGAAATTTCAGTCACGTCTTGGCATCATCAGGCCTGGATCCCTGGGTACAGGATATTGTGTCCCAGGGGTACAGACTGGAGTTTCAAGAACTCCCATCTCACAGATTGGAAAAGGCGAATGTCATAATTCCAGTTGCACAGTTTGGTCAGACTAATTTTGAACCTGAAACCCTTTTTTGAGGGAATTCAAGTTCAAAATGGAGTCTCTGAGAGTGGTGATCTCAGGTCTGGAGGAGGGAGAATTCCTGATATCCCTGGATATCAAGGATGCATACCTACACATTCCGATTTGGCCGCCACACAAGGCTTATCTCAGATATGCACTGTTGGACTGTCCCTATCAGTTCCAGGCACTGCCATTCGGCCTATCCACAGCACCAAGGGTGTTCACCAAGGTAATGGCAGAAATGATGCTACTCCTCGGCATGCAGGGAGTGAACATAATTCCATATCTGGACGATCTGCTGATAAAGGCATCTTCCAGGGAGAAGTTGTTGCAGTCCATTGCTCTCACGACTCGACTGCTCAGGGATCATGGATGGATCCTGAATCTTCCAAAGTCACATTTGGAGCCGACAAGGAGATTGTCTGTCCTGCGTATGATCCTCGACACGGAAGTGCAGAGGGTGTTTCTACTGGTGGAGAAAGAGTTGGTGATACAATCAATGGTCCGGGATGTCTTGAAGCCTGCCTGGATATTGGTTCATCAGTGCATTCGCCTTCTGGGGAAGATGGTTGTCTCCTACAAGGCTCTAATGTACGGAATATTTAATGCACGGTCTTTCCAACTGGAACTCCTAGACAAGTGGTCGGGATCTCACCTGCACATGCACCAGAGAATACGTCTGTCGCCGAAAGCCAGGATTTCACTCCTATGGTGGCTAAAAATACCTCACCTTCTCGAAGGCCACAGGTTCGGTATTCAGACCTAGATCCTTCTAACCATGGATGCAAGTCTCAGAGGTTGGGGTGCAGTCACTCAAGGGGAAACCTTCCAAGGAAGGTGGTCAAGTCTGGAATCTATTCTTCCAATAAACATTCTGGAACTAAGAGCCGGGTACAATGGTCTTCTACAAGCGGCCTGTCACAACTGAGGGCCTGAGCTGACGGGAGGAAGCCTCAGTTGTAGGGGCTGAGGTGAAGCTAAACTTCGGATGCTTAATCAGACCCCTGGACATATGAGTAGGATGTAGTAAGATTGCCCGAAGGCGTGACCATGACAACCAGGATTAAAAGTCAATAAAAGTTTATTAACAAAATCCATGTGTTCACAGCAGTGGTAAATGAATGAAGATATACAGCAGGTAAAATAAAACAGTTCCTGGATAACTATGGGTTTTGCATTGGCCACAGGGTACTGGTAATGATAGGTACAGTTCTTAATGTCCCATAGATGGAATGTCCTTACCAGACCCGTCCGTAGTAGTAAGAATAGCCAAGGAACATACCAGCAGATGTATCACTGGAAGCCGGTAACACTGTAGATGAGGTAGCTGCTGTGGATGCTGGATGGAACCAGCCAGGTGTTAGAACATGGATTGGATGCTGGATTGGAATTAGCCAAACAGTAGAATGAAGCTAGTGTGCGATGATATAGGAACCGATGGTGTGCGGGTACCGGTAGTATGCAGGTATTGATGGTATGCAGGTAACCGCTGAAGAAGCACCGGCTCTTTAAAGAAGCTGACCGCTGGAAGCAGATGAAAACTGAAGCAAGAAGCTGGAATAAACACAGAAGACTGCAGAGTCAGGCTGCACCGCAAGGTGGTAAGCTGGTACGGGTCTCTTAGTGGTAACTGGAAACAGGAGCTGGAAACCTGGAAGGAAAACAACCACAGGAGAGAGAGACTGGAAACAAGGTTTGACAACAAAAGCACTGACGATTTCCTGGTGCAGGTAGGTATGCAGGGATTGGATGAACGATTAGGCAGACTTCAGCGGAGCTATGGATTGGAGGTCAGGATCATGTGACTGGAACTAAGATGGCTGCGCCCACACCGGCCAGTGGAGGGAAACCTTGTTTGTAACACCACATGGAGATTCCTCTGTAATGGCGGCGGTGAACACAGAGAATGCCGACTTGCGTCTCAAACCTCCAGCATGGACGGCCGCGGCAGCAGTAGATGAGGAGTGCCACATACCCTGTAATGCATTGAGAATACGGAGATGATGCCCGAGACCCCGCCGGCAGGTGACGCCATGCCAGTCGCCCGGGCATTGGATGGATAACATCCACGGATTAGCACAGATGAGACATGACATATGAATGCTAGCAACATAGCTGGGAACCGGGTCTAGGACGCTGAGCCAGCCTTAGAAGACATCTGAAAGGTAAATAATGGCGTCCAGATACCCGGATCGTGACACGGCCCATCTTCTGCAAGATCAGGCCATTCAGGAGCTGTCGGAAAATGTAACAATGGTTGCCTACATAAACCGACAGGGTGGAACAAAGAGCAGAGCTGCAATGTCAGAGGTAACAAGAATCCTCCTCTGGGCAGAAAAGCATGCGCTGGCGCTGTCAGCAATCTTCATTCCGGGAGTGGACAACTGGGAAATGGACTTCCTCAGCAGACACGATCTCCATCCAGGAGAGTGGGGCCTCCATCCAGAGGTGTTCACAGATGTGACAAGTCTTTGAGGTGTACCTCATATAGACATGATGGCCTCCCACCCAACAAGAAGCTTTGGAGGTACTGTTCCAGGTCTAGAGACCCACAGGCAGAGGCGGTGGACGCCCTGGTAACTCCGTGGGTGTTTAAGTCAGTGTACATGTTCCCTCCACTTCCACTCATCCCAAGTATTCTAAAACTCATAAAGAGAACAAGAGTTCAGGCGATCCTCATTGCTCTGGAATAGCCAAGAGGGGCTTGGTAAGTGGATCTTCTGGAGTTACTGCTAGAAGATCCGAGGCCTTACTGTTCGCCTATCAAGACTTACCATGGCTACGTTTGATGGCATGGAAGTTGAGCACCAGATCTTAGCTCGTAAAGGCATTTCTACAGTGGAGTTTCAATTTTGGCGGTTTCTCCTCTTCCTGTAAGCAGGTGAGGATGTCGGTCTGCATTTGGACTCCATAAAGGTCCAAATATTGGCCTTATCCATTTTCTTCCAGAAACAACTGGCTGCCATCCCTGAGGTTCCGAATTTCTTGAAAGGGGTTCTGCACATCCAGCCTCCCTTTGTGCCTCCTACGGCACCTTGGGACCTTAACGTGGTGCTGCAGTTCCTACGGTCAGATTGGTTTGAGCCTTTACAGGAGGATGAGGTCAAGTTTCTTACTTGGAAGGCGGTCAAACTGTTGGCATTAGCATCTGCTAGATGTGTGTCAGAATTGGGTGTATTGTCCAGCAAGAACCCCTACTTAATTTTCCATGACGATAGAGCGTAGCTCAGGACGCGTCAGCAGTTTCTTCCAAAGGTTGTTTCGGCTTTTCACATCAACCAACCTATTGTTGTACCAGTGGCTAGTGACTCCTCAATTACCTCAAAGTCCTTGGATGTTGTGAGGGCTTTGAAGATTTATGTGAGGAGAACTTCTCATCACAGAAAGTCGGACTCTCTGTTTGTCCTTTACGATCCCAACAAGATTGGGTGTCCTGCTTCTAAGCAGACTATTGCTCGCTGGATTAGGTTCACTATCCAGCATACTTATTCTACAGCAGTATTGCCGTGTCCAAAATCGGTTAAGGCCCACTCTGCTCTTAAGGTGGGTCCTGCCCGGGCGTCTCTGACTTACAGCTTTGACAAGCATCTACTTGGTCAGGGTCGTACATGTTGCTAAGCTCTACAAGTTCGATGCTTTGGCCTCTGAGGACCTAATGTTTGGTCATTCAATTCTGCAGGTGTCTTCGCGCTCTCCCTCCCATACTGGGAGCTTTGGTACATCCCCATGGTACTAATGTGGACCCCAGCATCCTCTAGGACGTAAGAGAAAATAGGATTTTGAATTACCTACTGGTAAATCCTTTTCTCGTAGTCCGTAGAGAATGCTGGGCGCCCGCCCAGCGCTTCGTTCTCCTGCAGTAGTTACTTAGTTCAGTACTGCCTTGTTACTTGGTTATGTACTGCATTGTTACTTGGTTAAGTACTGTTGTTCAGCGGTTGCTGAGTTGTTCAAGCTGGTTAGCTTGGTTTGCCTTGTATGTGTGAGCTGGTGTGAATCTCACCGCTGTCTGTGTATTTCCTCCTCTCGAAGTATGTCCGTCTACTCGGGCACAGCTTCTAGACTGAGTCTGGTAGGAGGGGCATAGAGGGAGGAGCCAGCTCAAACGATTAAACTCTTAAAGTGCCCATGGCTCCTAGTGAACCCGTCTATACCCCATGGTACTAATGTGGACCCCAGCATCCTCTACGAAAAGGATCCTATTTTTTCTCCCCGTCAATTGCCGGTATGAACTATGAACTAACAGAAGCATCGCCGTTCCACCACTGCGGCCACTTCAGCGTGCACATAACGGCACATGCACAGGAGGGTATCTATGGAGAGCGGAGCATCCACAACGCTGAGCCCTGAGTGGCCGCAATAGAGGAGCAGCAATACTTCTGTTAGTTCATACCGGCGATTGCCGGGGAGAAAACAACGGGACAGAAATGCAGCGCTGGGAGGGGAGGAGAAATGTTACTGTGGAGATGTGAACGGAGCGGTGAGAAGGCAATTAGCGCAGCGGCAGAGCTTAGTACATCCCGCCCTGTATGTGTGTGCATTATATGTATAAGGACCACTATTAATGGGGGCATTATGTGGATAAGCAGTACTAGTGTGTGTAATGTAATGTGAATGAGATTGTGCTACTATGTGGCGTAATTTGTGAGTTGTGTGTGCACAGTGCACACGGCCCTTCTTTGTGAGCCCACACCCTTTTTTTTTTACGCACTCTGAAGGTGCGTGCTGCCCCTTTATAAAGTATGGGAGGGTGCAAATTTATAGTTTGCAGGGGGGCGCCGAACACCCTAGCACTGGCCCTGCCTTACAGAGAGAGATAAAGTGGAGAATCTTTACAGAGAGAGATAAAGCATCTATCATTTTATACAATGCTAAATAAGTGATAGCTAGAAGCTTAGTTGCTATGAGAAACCTCCACTTTCTCTTTCTCTAAGGTTTAATATATTTGCCCTAATATATTTAACATTTAAATACCTACCACCCCTACTCCCTGGGGGTTATTCAGTTCAGAGTTGTTAGCAAAGCAAAAAAGCACACTAATGGACAAAACCATGTTGCACTGCAGGTGGAGCAGATGTAAAATGTGCAGAGAGAGTTAGATTTGGGTGAGATGTGTTCAAACTGAAATCTAAATTGCAGTCTAAAAATGAAGCAGTCAGTATTTACAATGTACAGATACAATATAACCCATCCAAATGTAAATCTCTCTGCACATGTTACATCTGCCCCACCTGCAGTGCAACATGGTTTTGCCCATTAGTGTGCTTTATTGGTTTGCTAAAATCTCTGAATAACCCCCTCTGTCTTCTATGCAAGGGCATATTTATTACAGATGTGCAGCGGGCATTTTTCGGGTTTTGTGTTTTGGTTTTGGATTCGGTTCCGTGGCCGTGTTTTGGATTCGGACGCATTTTGGCAAAACCTCCCTTAAGAATTTTTGTCGGATTCGGGTGTGTTTTGGATTTGGGTTTTTTTCTCAAAAAACCCTCAAAAACAGCTTAAAGCATAGGATTTGGGGGTAATTTTGATCCTATAGTATTATTAACCTCAATAACCAGAATTTCCACTAATTTCCAGTCTATTCTGAACACCTCACACCTCACAATATTGTTTTTAGGCCAAAAGGTTGCACCGAGGTCACTGAATGACTAAGCTAAGCGACACAAGTGGTCAGCACAAACACCTGGCCCATCTAGGAGTGGCACGGCAGTGTCAGACAGGAGGGCAGATATAAAAAAAAGGCCCCTAACAGCACATTATGCAAAGAAGAAAAAAAGGTGCACCAAGGTTGCTGTAGGCCTAAACTAAGCGACACAACCACCTGACCCATCTAGTAGTGTCATGCAGTGGCTGAATGTCGAGAGTGGGCCGCAATTGTTCGGTCCACTGACAGCATCTCCAGCACGCTCCAGTCACTTTAAAAAAAAATCTGCAATTGGTGGACTTATACGGCAGTACCCCAGGACTAATACAGCAGTACCCCTGGACTCATATGGCAGTGTCACACAGGATGGCACTTTTCAAAAACTA
The DNA here is from genome assembly GCF_028390025.1 of Pseudophryne corroboree. Lineage (NCBI taxonomy): Eukaryota > Metazoa > Chordata > Amphibia > Anura > Myobatrachidae > Pseudophryne > Pseudophryne corroboree. Next base: position 685,279,294 of record NC_086444.1, read on the forward strand.
GGCCCCAAACAGCACCTCGTGCAAAGATGTCGAAGAGGTGCAATGAGGTAACTGTATGACTAAGCCAAGCGACAAAAACAATTCCAACTGGAATTATACGTCCAAATCACTGGAATTAATTGGCAAGATCACTGTAATTAATAATTATAAATCACTGAAATTAATTGGCAAAATCACTGTAATTATACGTCCAAATCACTGGAATTAAATGTCAAAATTTCGCTATCGCCTGCCTAGTGAAATGGAATCTAGATGGGATTTGGTACTGGGGACACAATACCTCCATCAATTGTCTAAATCCCACTGCACTAATGGTGGATACCGGGCGCACGTCTAACACCAACATAAATGTCAAGGCCTCATTTATGAGGGCTTCCATTGTCATCTGAAGCTGAACCACTAGACATGAACATAGGCCAGGGCCTCAGCCGTTCCTTGCCACTCCGTGCCGTAAATGGCAAGTTTACGTTTCACCTCAGATCATTTAAATTTCTTTTTTTGGTTCTTTTTACTTAACTTTGGCTTTTTGGATTTTACACGCCCTCTACTATCACATTGGGAATCGACCTTGGCAGACCACGTTGATGGCATTTCATTGTCTATGTCATGGCTACTGGCAGCAGCTTCAGCACTAGGAGGAAGTGGTTCTTCTTGATCTTTCCCTATTTTATCCTCCAAATGTTTGTTTTTTGGGAGTTATATGAGACAATATGCGTCACAGGAATGACTGGAATTACTGATGACACAGGACACTACCACTGGTCTGATGCAGCCCAACAGGTTGTTAATAATAATATAATTGTAATTTGTTATACTGCAGCAGTGGATATATATAGCAGTAGCGTATATCATCACTGGAATTACTGATGACACAGGACACTGGATATATGGCAGCAGAGAACACCAACACTGTGAATGGCTGGACTGATACAGCACAATACACTGACTAACCTGGACTGGTCTGCACAACACAGCACCACTTTATACAGCTACACTAGATATATGGCAGCAGAGAACATGAACACTGTGACTGGCTGGACTGATGCAGCACAATACACTGAGTGACTACACTGGACTGGTCTGCACAACACAGCACCACTTTACAGCTACACTGGATATATGGCAGCAGAGAACACAAACACTGTGACTGCCTGGACTGATGCAGCACAATACACTGAGTGACTACACTGGATATATGGACTGGACTGAGCAGCACAACACTTGTCACCCCACTTTCCCGCCCCAATAAACGGAGACTGAGCACACTAACTACACCTCCTCTCACTCTCCGAGACTGGAGTGAAAATGGCCGCGACGCGCGGCTCCTTATATGGAGTCCAAATCCTGTGAGAATCCGACAGAGGGATGATGACGTTTTGCCGAGTTTGGGTTTCTGAGTCAAGAGGGAAAAACCGAGCCTGGCTCGGATCCGGACTCGGAAGGCAAAGTTCGGGGGGGATTCGGTTCTCTGAGAACAGAACCCGCTCATCTATAAAAAAACAAAAAAACTAGAGAGTCCCACCTTTCATGAGATACTGGGGATTTGGGGATCAGAATTCAGGAGCCAGAGCAATTCACCAACGAAAATCTAAAACTGCATATTAGATGTGTGGAGCTGGAGCAGGTGGAAGACTGATATCTCTGGTTCTGAGTAGAGACAAGCTGCCAGTGTCCACCAAAAGGGGAGAGTCCCAGATTTTGGATTATACCCTCAGAAAAAATCTAAGTCGGACAGAACCCAAGAAGATATCTGGCTGGGAAGAACAATTCACAGTCTTGGATGGGGACCACTGCTTTCAAGTCAGATATCTCCGGTTCCCCGGGGCCGATTTAAAAAAATCTGGTACTCCTGGAAAGAGGGGACCCTCAGCTATCAGCCCAGGGCCCTTATACTCCTGGGGCCCTTGGGCAAGAGCCTATTGAGCTCATATGAAAAGACGGCCCTGGGACCGCGCACCATTAAGAGGGGTGGGGCTTCCCGGAGAGTGGAACAGAGGCAGGAAGGCGCCAGTTCCTGCTGCTGTGGATCATCAAGGCTGCATGCACGCTGCTCCTTTACGAACCCATGCTGTTACAGGGGGTCATAGCAGGGGGGGGGAGCACACCAGCAGTATCACCGCTGCATGTTTATAAGGTTACACACATAAGTTCACACACTGCGCTGCTGTGTTTTGTGGGCTGGTCTCCATTCTCTGTGCCACTCTAGGTTCTGTGTGGAGGTGTGTGGAGGTGAGTTGCGCTGTATTACAGTTGTGTAAAGATGTCTGTTGACATGGTTATGTGTGCTGCTTGTAACTCTACCCCTTCTTCAGCGGGGTCCCTCATGTGTGAACAGTGTTCCTTTTCTCCACAGGGACATATTTCACAGGCACCTGACTGGGTGGATACTTTTAAAAGCATGATTCAGAGTGAAAATTCAGAATTGGCAGCAGCTAAAAAGGAGAGACAGGTGTTAAAACAGTCTATTGATAGTATGGCAATGGCGGCAGATACCAGAAAGGCTTCTCAGTCCCTCTGTTGGTTTCACATAAATGCTCACTGCCACAGGTGCTCCAGTCTGATTGTGATCCGCCTGATGTGGATGATGATGATCTGGATGAGGACAGCTTTCTGTCCCCTAGGGTGGATGCCCTCATCTATGCTGTAAGAGAGGTTCTTCACATACCGGATCAGGAAGCAGAACCAGATGAGGAGTTGTACTTTAATGTTAGACCCAAGACCTCAGCGACTTTTCCTGTGTCTAAGGAATTAAACTCCCTGGCCAGAGAGCCTTGATTAAACTCTGACAAGAATTTAAAATTCCTCAGAGGTTTTTATCTACTTTTCTCCTCCCAGCTGAGGACAGGAAGGTATGGGAAAACCCCCCGTCAGTCGATACGTCTGTGTCCAAACTGTCTTAGAAATTGGTACTGCCGGTGCCAGGGGCTATATCCCTTAAAGACCCTGCTGACCGTAAAACTAAGACCACTCTCAAGGCAATATATATGGCAGCAGGCATAGCACGGCGCCCCACAATAGTTTGTGGGTGTATTTCCAGGGCAGTAGTCAAGTGGTCCGATAATATTATTAATAGATTAGACACACTGCACCAGGATGAGGTTATTACTCTGCTGCAACACATGCAAGATGCTGCAAATTTTATGAGCGAGTCTATAAAGGAATTATGTAAAATAAATGGCTGCACTAATGCTATGGCAGTTTTGGCACGCAGAGCTCTGTGGTTACGTCAATGGACAGCGGACGCTGATTCCAAAAAGGGTGTAGAAAATCTTCCCTTGTTTGGGGATGAATTAAATAAATGGATCTCCCAGGCAACGGCAGGTAAGTCTACCTATCTGCCGTTGGCTGCGCCACCTGCTAAACTTTCTTACACAGGACCCTCCTTGCAGTCCTTTCGTGCGGAAAGGTTCAGAGGCAGGGGCCAGGGAGTCTTCACCACTCCGAGAGGATCTTGTAGTAAGTCCCGTATGCCTGCAACGGCTGCATCCCTGGACCAAACCACAGGCTCCCCTGCCACTAAGCCTTCCGCGTGACGGTTGGCCACAGCAGCAAGGCGACTTTCAGGTGGGTGCTCACTTTCAATACTTCGCCCACGTGTGAGCGAAGTCCTGCTGGGATCCTTGGGTGAGGGACCTCATTTCCCAGGCATACCGGCTGGAATTTCAAGCACTTCCTCATCACAGATTTTTTAAATCGGGCTTACCAGTTTTGCCCGCAGCAAAAGTTACCTTGCAAGAGGCTATTCAAAAGCTTTTGGGTGGTGGTTCCAGCACCTCCTCCATTGCACAACAGTGGTTTTTACTCTAGTCTTTTTGTCATTCTTAAACCAGATGGTTCGGTACGACCCATCTTAAACCTGAAGTCTCTAAACCCATATCTGAGGGTGTTCAAATTCAAGATGGAATCTCGGCGGGCAGTGATGTCCGGTCTGGAGGAGGGGGAATTCCTGGTATCTCTAGATGTCAAGGATGCTTACCTACACAGTCCCATGTCGCCCCCTCATCAGGCTTACCTCAGGTTGCCATCCTGGACGACCATTTCCAGTTTCAGGCCTTGCCCTTTGGCCTGTCCACAGCTCCGAGGGTCTTCACCAAAGTCATGGCGGATATGATACTGCAACTGCACATGATGGGTGTCAACATTGTCCCCTACTTGGATGATCTCCTGATAAAGGCTATGTCCAGGGAGTGTCTTCTGCACAGCATCGCCTGCTTATGGATCATGGATGGATCCTAAATTTTCAGAAATCTCACCTGGAACCATCCCAACGTCTTCAGTTCCTGGGAATGATACCGGATACAGTGTCTCAAAAGGTGTCTCTCCAGATGGACAAGGCCTTGGCTATCCAGGCTATGGTCCACTCTGTGCTCTGTCCTCGCAAGGTATCCATACATCTTTGCATCCACTTGCTGGGCAGCATGGTTGCTGCTTACGAGGCAATCCAATATGGCAGATTTCATGCCCGGCCATTTCAGCTGTATCTGCTGGACAAATGGTCGGGGGCTCACCTTCACATGCATCAGGAAGTAACCTTATCTCCGAAAGCCCAGATATCTCTATTATGGTGGTTACAAGTTCCTCACCTGGTAGAAGGCAGAAATTTCAATATCCACTCATGGATTCTACTGACAACGGATGCCAGCCTCTGGGGTTGGGGGGCTGTGACCCAAGGGGCCCAGTTCCAGAGTGAACTCAGGAATTTGCTCTGCCAATAAACTTCCTGGAACTCATGGCAATTTAATAATGCTCTTCTGCAAGCATCCCATCTCCTGAAGAATCAGGCAATCCAGGTTCAATTGGACAACGCCATGGCAGTAGCGTACATAAACCGTCAAGGGGGAACAAGAAGCAGCGTGGCGATGCAAGAGGTGTCAAAAATCCTCCTCTGGGCGGAGGCCAATACAAGGGCCATCTCACCCACATTCATTCCAGGAGTGAACCGGGAAGCGGACTTCCTCAGCAGACACGACCTCCATTCGGGGGAATGGGGCCTACATCCCCAGGTGCTTCAACAGTTAATTCACCGGTGGGGCTGTCCGCAGATAGATCTGATGGCTTCTCGTCTCAACAAGAAGCTATGCCGTTACTGTTCCAGAATGAGGGATCCGCAGGCTGTAACAGTGGATGCGCTGACGACACCATGGACGTACCAGTTTGTGTACCTGTTCCCTCCTCTACCGCTAATCCCAAGAGTTCTATAAATACTAAGAAGGGAAAGCGTTCAAGCAATTCTAATTGCCCTGGATTGGCCTCGACGTGCATGGTACTTGGACATCCTAGCCATGGCTCTGGAGGATCCCTGGCCTCTGCCGCATCAACAGGATCTTCTTCAGCAAGTTCCGTTCCTCTATCCAGACTTACCGTGGCTACGTTTGACGGCTTGGAAGTTGAGAGGGAGATTCTAGCCAGAAAAAGTTATTTCCACTATGGTCCAGGCCAGGAAGATGGTTATGTCAAAACATTATCATCGTATCTGGAAAAAGTATGTTTCCTGGTGTGACAGTAGAAAGGTTTCTCCCGTGGAAATTAGAATTGGTCCTTTTCTACTTTTCCTGCAAGCAGGAGTGGATATGTGCCTACGTTTAGGCTCCATCAAAGTGCAGATTTCGGCGCTCTCTATTTTCCTCCAGAAGCAACATGCTTTATTGCCAGAAGTACAGACCTTCCTGAAAGGCGTTCTTCATATGCAACCGCCTTTTGTACCTCCCATGGCTCTGTGGTATCTGAATGTGGCTTAGTCCTTCCTTCAGTCAGATTGGTTTGAATCCTTACATAGGGTGGAACTAAAATTTCTTACCTGGAAGACTGTGATGTTACTAGCATTGGCATCTGCCAGACGTGTCTCTGAGTTGGTGGCCTTATCCTGTAAGACCCCTTATATGATTTTTCATGCAGACAGGGCGGAACTCAGGATCCGGCCTCAGTTTTTGCCAAAAATTGTGTCAGCTTTTCACGTGAATCAACCCATTGTGATTCCAGTGTTGTCTGACGTTTCCGTTGGCGCAGAGTCCATGGATTTGGTGAGGTCTCTGAAGAATTATGTCAAAAGTACTGCTCGTCATCGGACATCTGATTAGCTGTTTGTCCTTTATGATGCCACCAAGATTGGTCGGCCGGCTTCTAAGCAATCTATTACTCGTTGGCTCAGGTTGACCATTCCACAAGCCTATACTTCGGCAGCTCTGCCTTTGCCGACGTCTATTCAGGCCCACTCAACGAGGTCTGTGGGCTCTTCCTGGGCGGCAGCCTGGGGTATCTCAGCCTTACAGTTGTGCCGAGCTGCTACTTGGTCTGGTTCGAAAACTTTTGTGAAATTCTATAGGTTCGACACCTTGGCCAAGGATGACCTTCAGTTTGGTCAGGCGGTTTTACAGGGGTCTCAGCACTCTCCCACCCGTTTGGGAGCTTTGGAACTTCCCCATGGTACTAAAGTACAGTTTCCCAGTATCCACTGGGACGTTAGAGAAAATAGGAATTTTATACCTACTGGTAATTCCTTTTCTTGTAGTTCATAGTGGATACTGGGCACCCGCCTCAGTGCTTCGATTCCTGCTTACCTGAGTAAGTGTTTGGTTGGCCCGCCATTGCGGTCCCATTATGTTGTTGGGATAGCTGTGCTATCCTGGTTGGGTTGGTGTTGCTATCCTCTGTTCTGGTTAGCGCCCTCCTTTCAGTTATGGTTGTGTCTTGGCTTAGTGCCTCACCGCTGTTGTGCCTGTTTTCTTCTCTCGTGGTATGTCTGTCTCCTCGGGCACAGTTTCCTAGACTGAGTCTGGTAGGAGGGGCATAGAGGGGAGGAGTCAGCACACACATATACACGCTAAAGGTTTTTAAAGTGCCAGGCTCCAGTGGACCCGATCTATGCACCATGGTACTAAAGTACAGTTCCCCAGTATCCACTACAGACTACGAGAAAAGGAATTACCAGTAGGTATTACATTTCCATTTTCTTAATAGATGTACTAAACATATTTTGTAGGGAGAGAGAAGAAGAGGGGTTGTAGGAGGGGGTCAGGTGGGTATGGAGAACTTAGCACATTATAGAACTCAGACTGGGAGGGGATGGAACTGTGTAGTAGAATATGCAGGGTGTTGTCAGATACACAATAGAGAAAATAGTCAAATACAGACCAATAGAGAACATAGGGATGGAAGGGAGCTTCATAAAGAACACAAGGATGGGGAGAAAGATACAGGACATATATGGCCATGCAATCTCGACACTGAGACCATATTAACATTCTGAGGTCAACATTTTGTACCACAGCCCAAACATAGAGGGGTACATACAGGCATAAACGGGCATATACAGAGATAGAAAGAAACATTCAGACATATGCCCAGATTTATCAATCCTTGGAGAGTGATAAATTGTACGGTGATAAAGTACCAACCAATCAGCTACTGACTGTCATTTTTCAAACATAGCCTGTAACTTGGCAGTTAGGAGCTGGTTGGCTGGCACTTTATCACCATGCAATTTATTACTCTTAATAAATCTGGGCAATAGAGGGTTAAATACACACATACAGGGGCATATACTTTATAGGCCTATGAACAGAGACAATGGAAAAAAAAAAATATGGAAGAAATAACGTAATAGTAATGTTGCACAAAGGCTATACTTCCATATACATAAACTTCAATACATGTTGTAGATAAGGTAAATGATGTCTAACAAGCATGTGCAGTGGGAGCTGTGGTGTACAACACCCATCCAACGGTTCCCATTACTAGGGACAGACTTGGCCAGAGAGAAGGTAGGCCCTTGGGAATGGGGCAAGTATGGGAGCCAGATGGAGCAGGGTGGACAGCGGGACAGAGACGTAGTCAGAGAGAGAGGCCAGAGCATTGGATAGAGTGGGGGCAAAGTGGGGCGGAGTATGGGGCAGACTGAGGTGATGCGGCATATGCTGGTTCCCATTACCAGTGTGTTTGTGTATGTGTATATATTGTGACAGTATCACCAGAGATGGCATGGTGAGCAGCATATTATGTGTGGGCCCGGGGCAGGAGGGATCTGGTGGACAGCCAGACAACCCAGGTGGGTCTGCATAGCAAGCCAGTACGGAAGACTGCTGCAGCCTTTTGAGACAGAGCCCAGCTGGGGCTGCAGTCAAACTCAAGTAGGATTCATCTGCAGGGAGGCAAGGAGATCCCTAAACTTTGACACTGTTTCTGTGGAGTTCTGGCAGTGAGCCAAGCCAGGCCAGAGCCTGTGTTACTCTGCGGCAAGCAGGATGTGAGACTGTGAGTAGCTGTGGCAGACAAATCAAGCTTGGCTGAAAAGTGAGAAGACAGAGGGCAAGCCAGGCCACGCCAGACTAGCTACACCTGTGAAAGACAGGACTGGAAAGACATTGAGAGACTTTGTTTTTGCAGACTACCTGCCCCAAGGTTAGTCAGGGGCGAAGATGTGAGTTAGGGCCCTGAATGGGTGCTAGGCGATTGTTATTTTTTGTTAATTTGTTTTGAATGCTGCCAGTAAAGCTTCATTATTATTATTATTATTATTATTATTATTATATTATATATAATATTATTAAAGTACTATTCTTGTGGGACTCAAAAAAACAGTGCTGCCATTCCCTTTACCACCATAAAGTGCCAGAGAGGAAGGGGATATTAAAGGATCCACCCACTTTATATTCACTAAGGAATATAAAACATCTTCCTGGTGGCCTGCATAATGAGATCCTGATCAGAGCACAAAGACCATTCGGCCTGAACCATTAGTTCACCGGGATAAATCCGAATGAAGTCTATGGAGCCCTTTTCCCTAGGGAAATCTGGGGCAGATGTATCATGCCTGGAGAAGGGATAAAGAAGTGATAAAGTAGTGATAAGTGCAAGGTGATAACGCACCAGCCAGTCAGCTCCTGTCATTTTTCAAATCCGTAATGATTGGCTGGTGCATTATCACCTTGCGCTTATCACTGCTTTATCACTTCTTTATTCCTTCTCCAGGTTAATACATCTGCCCCTCTGTGCCTTAAAGTACATACTGAATTTTTCAAGACATTTCTATTATTTTGAAAATTAGTACGATGAAATATCAGTTTTTAGAATTCATATGTATAATATACTGTATATATCCGAGAGTGCAGCAGCGCTGCAGTGGGTGGACCTATTAAAAAGGGGGCTGGGGGTACTTACCCCCAGGGCCCACCTTAATCCGGGTCTGGGCCCCTTTATGCACCCATATAAAATCATATCCACCATGATTACTGTTCCAACCACAGTTAGTATCCAATATGGCATTACATTACATTACAAGTGATAAAGCAGTGTAAGGTAATGCACTGTGGTAACAAGAACAAAAATTACACCTACCTACTAAATGGGGTAAAATTAGGGGATTCTGTACTGGAAAAGGACTTAGGTGTCCTCATAGATAGCAAACTAAGCAGTAGTACCCAAAGTAGGACTGCAGCAAAGAAGACTAATAAGATATTAGCATGCATAAAACGGGGTATTGATGCTAGGGATGAGAGTATTATACTCCCGTTATATAAATCACTAGTGAGGCCACACCTTGAATACTGTGTACAATTCTGGGCACCGTACTACAAAAAGGATATCCTGGAGCTAGAAAAGGTTCAGAGGAGGGCGACCAAACTAATTAAGGGCATGGAGACGATGGAATACAAGGAAAGGCTTGAAAGACTAGGCATGTTTACATTGGAAAAGCGGAGACTAAGAGGGGATATGATCAACATCTACAAATATATAAGGGGACAATACACAGAGCTTGCGCGGGACCTGTTTTTGGTTAGATCAACACAGAGGACTTGTGGACACTCGCTCAGGTTAGAGAGGAGAGGAGATTCCGCACAATACGGCGTAAAGGCTTTTTCACGTGTTTGGAATTCCCTGCCTGAGGGAGTTGTAATGGCAGAATCTGTCAACACCTTTAAGAATGGGTTAGATAAATTCCTAATGGATAAGGATATCCAGGGGTATGGTGCATAGTCATGCATTATAGTTACTATAAATAGGGATAAAATGCAACGGCTGACAGCAGCATCAGTCAGAAATTTTAGTCAAATCATCATGCATAGGAGACCACAAATAGGTTGAACTCGATGGACAATTGTCTTTTTTCAACCTCAGATACTATGTTACTATGTTACATTGGCAGCAATCTGGCACATTATGGGCCTAATTCAAGGTTGATTGCAAAACAGCATTTCCCACTAATGGGCAAAACCATGTGCACTGCATGTGGAGCAGATATAACGTGCAGAGAGAGTTAGATTTGGGTGGGGTGTGTTCAAACTGAAATCTAAATTGCAGTGTAAAAATAAAGCAGCCAGTATTTACCCTGCACAGCAACAAAATAACTAGAGATGAGCGGGTTCGGTTCCCGAGCCCAGATCCGAGACCAGCTCGGGACTTCCCGCCAGACTCGGAAACCAGAACGAGGCAAAACTTCATCATTCCGCTGTCGGCTTCTCGCGAGATTTGGATTCCATATAAACAGCCGCGCACCACCCCCATTTTCACTCCAGACTTGGAGAGCAAGGGAGACAGACCTCTGTCTTTTTCTGTGGGTGGTGGCTTCTGGTGTGTGTGTGTGTGTGTGTGTGTGTGTGTGTGTGTGTGTGTGTGTGTGTGTGTGTGTGTATATATATATATATTGAAAATAATTATAAATATATATATATATATATATATATTTCAGTGACGTGCGGTGGGGTGAGGCAGAGCCTTTCCTGTCATACTAGCGTTTGTGCCAGAGATTTTACTCTATAAAGTATATAAAAAATACAAAGAATATGTTAGAAATATCTTCTTTGCTTTATTCTAATAATTTTTATAGCCAAAACTCTGAAGTAAAAAGTCTATGGTAGTGCCTCACCTGCTTATTTTTTCCGCACATCCCTGATCAAAACTCACCAGGGGTTTATATGGCTGTACCTGTGCATAATGTCCAGATGTACCCTTTGGCTCACATATTGTGTGTAAATATGCCTCTGGTGCTAGCCAGTGCCTCTTGAGCCATTTAGCTCAAGCCATTTAGCTGTGTGTGTGTGTGTCAGTGTGCATCTGGTCCCTACACAGTGTGTGTGTGTGTGTGTGTGTGTGTGTGTGTGTGTGTGTGTGTGTGTGTGTGTGTGTGTGTGTGTCAGGGAGCATCCAGACCCTATACAGTGTGTGTGTGTGTGTGTGTGTGTGTGTGTGTGTGTGTCAGTGTGCATCTGGTCTCTATACAGTGTGTGTGTGTGTGTGTGTGTGGCAATGTGCCTCAGGTCCCTATATATACAGTGTGTGTGTGTGTGTGTGTGTGTGTGTGTGTGTGTGTGTGTGTGTGTCAGTGTGCATCTGGTCCATATAAAGTGTTTGTGAGTGTGTGTGTGTGTGTGTGTGTGTGTGTGTGTGTGTGTGTATGTGTGTGCATCTGGTCCCTATACAGTGTGTGTGTGTGTGTGTGTGCATCTGGTCCGTATACAGGCCCTCATTCCGAGTTGTTCGCTCGCAAGGCGATTTTAGCAGAGTTACACACGCTAAGCCGCCGCCTACTGGGAGTGAATCTTAGCTTCTTAAAATTGCGAACGATATATTCGCAATATTGCGATTACAAACTACTTAGCAGTTTCAGAGTAGCTTCAGACTTACTCGGCATCTGCGATCAGTTCAGTGCTTGTCGTTCCTGGTTTGACGTCACAAACACACCCAGCGTTCGCCCAGACACTCCTCCGTTTCTCCAGCCACTCCCGCGTTTTTTCCGGAAACGGTAGCGTTTTTATCCACACGCCCATAAAACGCTGTGTTTCCGCCCAGTAACACCCATTTCCTGTCAATCACACTACGATCGCCGGAGCGAAGAAAAAGCCGTGAGTAAAAATACTATCTTCATAGCAAAATTACTTGGCGCAGTCGCAGTGCGACCATTGCGCATGCGTACTAAGCAGAAAAACGCTGCGATGCGAAGAAAATTACAGAGCGAACGACTCGGAATGAGGGCCACAGTGTGTGTGTGTGTGTGTGTGCGCGCACTTGTGTGTGAGTGTGCATCTGGTCCCTATACAGTGCGTGTGTGTGTGTGTGTCAGTGAGCATCTGGTCCCTATACAGAGTGTGTGTGTGTATGTGTGTGTGTGTCAGTGTGCATCTGGTCCCTATACAGTGTGTGTGTGTGTGTGTGTGTGTGTGTGTGTGTCAGTGTGCATCATGGCCCTATATATACAGTGTGTGTGTCAGTGTGCATCTGATCCATATACAGTGTGCATCTGGTCCATATAAAGTGTGTGTGTGTGAGTGTGTGTGTGCGCATCTGGTCCCTATACAGTGTGTGTGTGTGTGTGTGTGTGTGTGTGTGTGTGCACCTGGTCCCTATACAGTGTGTGTGTGTGTGTGTGTGTGTGTGTGTGTGTGTGTGTGTCCATGTGCATCTGGTCTGTATACAGTGTATGTGTGTCAGTGTGCATCTGGTCCGTATACAGTGTGTGTGTGTGTGTGTGTGTGTGTGTGCACTTGTGTGTGTTAGTGTGCATCTGGTCCCTATACAGAGTGTGTGTGCATCTGGTCTCTATACATTGTGTGTGTATGTCAGTGTGTATCTGGTCCCTATACAGTGAGTGTGTGTGTGTGTGTCAGTGTGCATCTGGTCCCTATACAGTGTGTGCGCACTAGTGTGTGTGGGTGTGCATCTGGTCCCTATACAGTGTGTGCATCTGGTCCCTATACAGTGTGTGTGTCAGTGTGCATCTGGTCCCTATATCGTGTGTGTGTGTGTGTGTGTGTGTGTGTGTGTGTGTGTCAATGTGCTCATATACAATCTGTTTTTGTGTCAGTGTGCTCCTGGTCTGTGTATGGGTGTCAGTGTTCCCCTGGGACCTGCACCATATGTGTGTCAGTGTGCCCCCTATACAATATATGTAATGTGTATACATGGATCCTCTGTGGTGTAATGTGCATAAGCGTCTCTACTGCGGTGTAACATGTATAAGCGGCTGTACTGTGGTGTAACTTTTATAAGCGGCTATACTGTGGTGTAACTTTTATAAGCGGCTGTACTGTGGTGTAACATGTATAAGCGGCTGTACTGTGGTGTAACGTGTATAAGCGGCTGTACTGTGGTGTAACATGTATAAGCGGCTGTACTGTGGTGTAACGTGTATAAGCGGCTATACTGTGGTGTAACTTTTATAAGCGGCTGTACTGTGGTCTAACGTGTATAAGCGGCTGTACTGTGGTGTAACATGTATAAGCGGCTGTACTGTGGTGTAACGTGTATAAGTGGCTGTAATGTGGTGTAACATGTATTAGCGGCTCTACTGTGGTGTAACGTGTATAAGCAGCTGTACTGTGGAGTAATGTGTATAAGCGGCTGTAATGTGGTGTAACGTGTGTAAGTGGCTGTAATGTGGTGTAACATGTATAAGCGGCTGTACTGTGGTGTAACGTGTATAAGCGGCTATACTGTGGTGTAACTTTTATAAGCGGCTGTACTGTGGTGTAGTGTGTATAAGCGGTTGTACTGTGGCATAACGTGTATAAGCGGCTGTACTGTGATGTAACGTGTATAAATGGCTGTACTGTGATGTAACGTGTATAAATGGCTGTACTGTGGTGTAACGTGTATAAGCGGCTGTACTGTGGAGTAATGTGTATAAGCGGCTGTACTGTGGAGTAATCTGTATAAGCGGCTGTACTGTGGAATAATGTTTATAAGCGGCTGTACTGTGGTGTAACATGTATAAGTAGCTCATCTGTGGTGTAACGTGTGGGATTATACATATAAAATTGTATTTTCTCTTACGTCCTAGAGGATGCTGGGGTCCACACTAGTACCATGGGGGTGTAGATGGGTCCCTTGGGAGCCATGGGCACTTTAAGAGTTTAATAGTGTGGGCTGGCTCCTCCCTCTATGCCCCTCCTACCAGACTCAGTTTAGAAAATGTGCCCGGTGTAGCCGGTCACAGCTAGGGGAGCTCCGAGGAGTTCTTTTAGTTTTATTTATTCTTTTAAAGAGTTAGGCAAAGGGAGGCTGCTGGCAACAGCCTCCCTGCTTCATGGGACTTAGGGGATCCAACCCTCTGAGGTTAATAGCCCCTATCTCCGCTGACAGGACACTGACCTCCTGAGGGTGTCGATCGCAAGGCCCCTAACAGAGACAGGAGACGTCGCTGGTGAGTAGGATGCCGGTGCCCCGACAAGCGGGGAGCCGGTGAGAATGGCGGCATCAGGGTGGGAGCGCAGTGCAGATGCTGCACTTTGTAGGGCTCAGAGGTACTGTTGTGAAGCGCTGTGAGGGGCGCCCTGGGCCAGTGCAATACCCTTACACTGGTCACAGAAGCTATCAGGGACACTGTACTGCTGCTAGCAACCATTACCTCAGGCCATTATAATCTCTAGAAGTGCAGGAAGACGCACCATTTTAGGGGGCGGAGCTTATCCTCAGAGCGGATACAGCACTCACCAGTGCCTTTTTCTGCCTACACTTCAAACTACAGAGATGCTGACAGGGAGTGCTGACCCTCCACACAACTCCAGCTATTCTGTGCGGTACCAGTGGCTAATAGAAGGGGGGGAGAGTGTTTAGTCACATTATTGTACTGTGTAGTCTATTAAGACTACTCAGTCAGCGCCAGGCTTTTATTCTATAACTGCCTACTGGGGCGCTGTGTGTGCTGGCTCCTTAACTCTGTGTCTCTCTGAAGGTACTCGGGGGAAACTGTGCCTGACATTTTCCTGTGTGTGTGTGTATGTTATATATCTCACATTACTATGTCTAGGGACTCTGTATCTTGTGCTGCAGAGTATGTATCTTCTCCAGAAGAGTCTATTCCATGTACACAAGAATGCAATATACTGTTTCAGCCTTCTGAATCCAAACCCCAGTGGGTGGCTTCTATTAAGGGAATGATATCCCAGATTTCATCTAGGATAGCTCATAATGAGACTGAAACACAGGCTTTGAAAAATTCTGTAGAGGTTCTGTCGTATTCTGCTCCCACTACTTCCTCAAAATCCCCTGATATATGCCCAAAAAATCGTGCTCTTGCCCAGATAATGCAAGTCGACATGGATACTGACTATGATACAGGAAACGGTGATGGGGATATACTGGGGGGAGAGGGGGAGGCATCCCTTACTAAGGGGGTGCAACTCATGATTGAGGCCATTCGGGACATCTTACACATTGCTGACAAGGTACCTGAACAGGTCGAAGAGGCTTACTTTACAGACAATAAGAAAGCCTCCCTTACCTTCCCTGCGTCTAAGGAATTAAACGCATTATTTGAAAAATCCTGGGAAAACCCAGAGAAAAAATTTCAGATCCCAAAGGAAGTTCTTGTTGCTTTTCCTTTCCCTGAAGAGGATAGGAAAAAGTGGGAAAATCCCCCTATAGAAAACACTTCTGTATCTAGATTGTCTAAAAAGGTGGTTTTACCTGTCCCAGGGTCTACCGCTTTGAAAGTGCCGGCAGACCGCAAGATTGAGATTATGCTCAAATCCATATACACTGCTTCAGGCGTGGCGCTAAGGCCCACTATTGCTTGTGCATGGATTTCTAAAGCCATAGTAAAGTGGTCAGGCACATTACTAGAGGATTTAGATACTATGGATAGAAGTGACATTGAAATGTTGGCTGGATTCTGCAGGTTTCATGGTGGAGGCCATGAAGGACCTTGGTCAGCAGAATGCACGGACATCTTCCATGGCTGTCTCGGCACGCAGGGGACTCTGGCTGTGCCAATGGTCTGTGGATGCGGAATCCAAGAAGAGTTTGGAGAACCTACCCTTCACAGGTCAGGCTATATGTGGGGAAGCTGTGGATGAGTGGATCTCCATGGCAACCGCGGGTAAGTCTACCTTTCTTCACTCAGCCACTCCGCCGACGAGGAAATCTTATCCTACGTCTACAATGCAGTCCTTTTGGACTGCAAAGGTTAAAATGTCTAAGCCCCCTTCCACTTTCTTCAGAGGTGGTTGGGGAAAATCCAGAAAACCTACACCAACAGGTTCACAGGAACAGAAGCCTGGTTCCGTTTCCTCAAAATTCTCAGCATGGCAATGGACCACCCAGCCTGGAAATCGGGCAGGTGGGAGCACGTCTAAGAAATTTCAGTCAGGTCTGGGCGTCATCAGGCCTGGACCCCTGGGTACAAGATATTGTGACCCAGGGGTACAGACTGGAGTTTCAAGAACTTCCACCTCACAGTTTTTTCAAATCAGGATTACCAGCTTTGATGACAGAAAGGGCTATCCTACAGGAAGCCATTCAAAAATTGGAAAAGGCAAATGTGATTGTTCCAGTTCCACCTCATCTGGAAAACAAGGGTTACTACTCAAACCTCTTTGTGGTACCGAAACCGGAGGGTTCGGTCAGACCGATATTGAACCTGAAATCTTTAAACCCCTATTTGAGGGAATTCAAGTTCAAGGTGGAGTCTCTGAGAGCGGTGATCTCAGGTTTGGAGGAGGGGGAATTTCTGGTATTTCTGGATATCAAGGGTATTTCTGGATATCAAGGTACCTCCACATTCCGATTTGGCCGCCTCACCTGGCTTATCTCAGATTTGCGCTATTGGACTGTCACTATCAGTTCCAGGCACTGGACTGGCACTATCCACGGCACCGATAGTGTTCACCAAAGTAATAACAGAGATGATGCTACTCCTACGCAAGCAGTGAGTGAACATAATTCCATATCTGGACGATCTGCTGATAAAAGCATCTTTAAGGGAGAAGTTGTTGCAGAACATTGCTCTCACAACTCGACAACTCCGGGATCATGGATGGATCCTGAATCTTCCAAAGTCGCATTTGGAGCCGACAAGGAGATTGTCTTTCCAAGGGATGGTCCTCTACATGGAAGTGCAGAGGTTGTTTCTACCGGTGAAAAAGCGTTGGCAATATAATCAATGGTCCGGGATGTCTTGAAGCCTACCAGGGTATCGGTTCATCAGTGCATCCACCTTCTGGGGAAGATGGTTGCCTACAACGAGGATCTACAGTATGGAAGATTTCATGCACGGTCCTTCCAACTGGATGTCCTGGACAAGTGGTCGGGATATCACCTGCACATTCACCAGAGGATACGTCTGTCGCCAAAAGCCAGGATTTCTCTCCTATGGTGGCTACAAATGCCTCACCTTCTCGAGGGCCGCAGGTTCGGGATTCAGAACTGGATCCTTCTAACTGGGGATGCAAGTCTCAGAGGTTGGGGCGCGGTCACCCAAGGGGAAAACTTCCAGGGAAAGTGGTCAAGTCTGGAATCCATCCTTCTGATAAACATTCTGGAACTAAGAGCCGTGTACAATGGCCTTTGGCTGGCGGCACATCTTCTACAAGATCAGGCCATTCAGGTGAGGTCGGACAATGTAACAATGTTGGCCTACATAAACCCACAAGACAGAACGAAGAGCAGAGCTGCAATTTCAGAGATAACAAAGATCCTCATCTGGGCAGAAAGGCATGCGCTGGCGGCGATATTCATTCCGGGTGTGGACAACTGGGAAGCAGACTTCTTCAGCAGACACAATCTCCATCCAGGAGAGTGGGGCCTCCACCCCGAGGTGTTTGCAGAGGTGGCAAGTCTTTGGGGCATACCTCAAATCGACATGATGCCCTCCCGCCTCGACAAGTAGCTTCACAGGTACTGTTCCAGGTCGAGAGACCCACAGGCAGTGGCGGTGGACACACTGGTGACTCCGTTGTTCTTCCAGTCCGTGTATGTGTTCCCTCCACTTCCACTCATCCAAAGGATTCTCAAACTTATAAAAAGAACAAGAGTTCAGGCGATCCTCATTGCTCCAGACTGGCCAAGAAGAGCTTGGTACGCGGATCTTCTGGAGTTACTGCTGGGAGATCCAAGGCCTCTTCCTCTTCGAGAGGACCTTCTGCAACAGGGGCTGTTCGCTTATCAAGACTGACCATGGCTACGTTTGACAGCATGGAGGTTGAACAACAGATCTTAGCACGGAAAGGCATCCCGAACAAGGTTATTCCTACCTTGATACAGGCTAGGAAAGGTGTAACGTCTAAACATTACTATCGCATTTGGAAAAAGCATGTGTCATAGTGTGAATCCAAGAAGCTTCCTATGGTGGAGTTTCAACTTGGGCAGTTTCTCCTCTTCCTGTAAACCAGTGTGGATGTGGGCCTACGTTTGGGCTCCATAAAGGTCCAGATTTCGTCCTTGTCCATTTTCTTCCAGAAAAAAATGGTTTCCCTCCCTGAGATTCAGACTTTATTGAAAGGGGTCCTGCACATCCAGCCTCCCTTTGTGCCTCCTACGGCACCTTGGGATCTTAATGTGGTGTTGCAATTCCTGCAATCGGATTGGTTCGAGCCTTTACAGGAGGTTAAGGTCAAGTTTCTCACTTGGAAGGCGGTAACACTGTTGGCATTAGCATCTGCTAGATGTGTGTCTGAATTGGGGGCTTTGTCCTGCAAAAGCCCCTAATTAATTTTCCATGAAGATAGAGCTGAGCTCAAGATGCGCCAGCAGTTTCTTCCAAAGGCTGTGTCGGCTTTTCATATCAACCAACCTATTGTGGTGCCAGTGGCTACTAACTCCTCAATTACCTCAAAGTCCTTGGATGTTGTGAGGGCTTTGAAGATTTATGTGAAGAGAACTTCTCATCACAGAAAGTCGGACTCTCTCTTTGTCCTTTATGATCCCAACAAGATTGGGTGTCCTGCGTCTAAGCAGACGATTTCTCGCTGGATCAGGTTCACTATCCAGCATGCTTATTCTACGGCAGTATTGCCGTGTCCAAAATCTGTTAGGGCCCACTCTACTCGTAAGGGTCGAACACATTTGCTAAGTTTTACAAGTTCGATACTTTGGCCTCTGAGGACCTTAAGTTTGGGCAATCAGTCATGCAGGAGCCTCCTCTCCCTCCCGTACTGGAAGCTTTGGTACATCTCCATGGTACTAATGTGGACCCCAGCATCCTCTAGGACATAAGAGAAAATAGGATTTTAATTACCTACCAGTAAATCCTTTTCTCGTTGTCCGCAGAGGATGCTGGGCGCCCACCCAGCGCTTTGTTTTCCTGCAGTAGTTACTTGGTTCAGTATTGCCTTGTTACTTGGTTAAGTACTGCATTGTTACTTGGTTAAGTACTGTTGTTCAGCCGTTGCTGAATTGTTTAAGCTGGTTAGCTTGGTTTCTGTTGTTATGTGTGAGCTGGTGTGAATCTCACCACTATCTGTATATTTCCTTCTCTCGAAATATGTCCGTCTCCTTGGACACAGTTTCTAGACTGAGAGACTGGAGGTGAGTATGTTCACTCACTGCAGGAGGGGCATAGAGGGAGGAGCCAGCCCACACTATTAAACTCCTAAAGTGCCCATGGCTCCCAAGAGACATGTCTATACCCTCATGGTACTAATGTGGACCCCAGCATCCTCTACGGACTACAAGAAAAGGATTTACTGGTAGGTAATTAAAATCCTATTTTAATTATAATTCATTATTTTCTTTCTTTTTATGTTGTTTGGGGGAGGGGGGGGGGCACAAATTTACTATCTTGCACCGGGTGAGAAAGCCATCCTAGTTTCGGCCCTGATACTGAATACGTGTCATATGACTCATCCAGTGTTTTTAATGCCCCCAGGGCACCTCTACATGGTATGCCAGTTGCTGGTATGAAGGAGGACTAGATAGGGGCTGTTTAGAAATGCAGGTGCTAGCTGCTGCTCATCCATTCCAGTCTTATACTGAGTGTGGCAGGAGGCTACGGTGACGCATCCAAATGCCACACTCCTGTATTACGTGTTCCCTGACGATTCCTCTCATGGATAGCCTTTAAAGATGCAAAAATACATTACAGTATCTACATTTATGTAGACATCCTAACTATAACAAATGACACTTAATACCTGGCATAATGTTCCTTTCACTGCATTATAAAAATATTATAAGTCACAAAAGTTTTGAGAATATATAAAAACATAATTATGTCAACATTTGCTATTCCTTTCAAGTTGTAATATACAATTATTGCTAATGTACACTAAGGGAATGACATGAGAAATCCATTTACGTGATGATATCAGGGCTCATTAAGACAAGTATTATTTATAGGTATTTCTACTTACAGAGATACAGAAATAAAAGTATTCAATCTTAAAAAAATAGTTTTACCTTGCAAGAAGAGTGTGCTGTTATGCCCTGCCAAGGTCTTTGTCAGGTGAGCGAGTAGGTTTCTATTCTAGTACCTGGAAGGAGAGCAGGCCACGCCTCTTTCCATCCTGAGCGATGATGCACTGAAAAAACAGGTGGAACAGGAATAAAGCTGTGTGCTGTAGCAGAGTCACCGCTGTCTACCTTTCCAAGGCTTTGGTTCATCAGGAAGTCATATTTCTTTCAAATTACAGTTGAAACCTGAAAATGGAGCAGCTCAATTTTGTGTACATGTTAGAGCGTGCCAGTGTTTTCTCATACGTCCTAGAGGATGCTGGGGACACCATTAGAACCATGGGGTATAGACGGGATCCGCAGGAGACCTGGGCACTTTAAGACTTTGAAAGGGTGTGAACTGGCTCCTCCCTCTATGCCCCTCCTCCAGACTCCAATTTTAGAACTGTGCCCAGGGAGACTGGACGCACTAAGGGGAGCTCTACTGAGTTTCTCTGTAAAGACTTTTTGTTAGGTTTTTTATTTTCAGGGAGGCTGCTGGCAACAGTCTCCCTGCTTCGTGGGACTTAGGGGAGAGAAGTATGACCCACTTCCAGTGAGTTCAAGGGCTCTGCTTCTGGCTACAGGGCACCATTAGCTCCTGAGGGTGCTGATCGCTGAGTACGCTCAGATGCTCGCTCCCACAGCCTGCCGTCACCCCTTTACAGAGTCAGAAGTCAGAAGACGGGTGAGTAACCGAAGAAAAGAAGACTTCCTTACAGAGACGGCATTTTCATGAGGTACTGCGCAGCGGGCAGACGCTGCGCGCCAAGCTCCCACTCACACATCACTGCAGGGTGTAGGGCGCGGGGGGGAGGGGGCGCCCTGGGCAGCTAAAAACTACCTCATTTAACACACTGGCAAGAGGGAACATTAGTGCTGCGGCACTGTCCCATCCCCCGCCAGTATAAACATCTAGAAAGCGGGTCAGAAGCGCGTCATTAAGGGGGCGGAGTTTCTCCCTCACAGCTCACGGCGCCATTTCCTCTTCTCAGGCTTTAGAGACGCTGGTCCTCCACACACACTGACAAGTACCAGGGGTGTAAAACGGAGGGGGGAGGCATATAATTGGTGCAATGTATATGTGATAAAAGCGCTATAGGTCTGAGGCATTGTATTGGCAATTTTCTGACCATTTTTTCAGCGCAGGGTGTGAGCTGGCAAATCCCCTCTGTGTCTCTCTGACAGACTTTACTGTGTGTCTGTACCCTATATGCCCGGTGTGTCTGAGGGTGTTTGGTGCACAAGTGTCAACATGTCTGGGGCTGAAGGCTCTTCCCAGGAGGAGGCTGTATTGGGGACGCAGGCGGCTGCGGGGGTACCCTGTCGGCACTGCCGACATCTGATTAGGTAAATGTATTAAACGCCTTGAATGCTAATGTGGCTCTTATTAGTAAGAGGCTAGATAAGTCTGAGTCGCAGACCCAGGCATGGAAAAAAATCTGTGGAAGATATGTTATTCCAAAGTCAGGTCCCCTCAGGGTCACAAAAACGTACGTTGGCCCAAGTGGCAGACACTGATACCGACACGGACACTGATCCTAGTGTCGACTATAGCGATTCCAGGTTAGACCCAAAATTGGCAAAGAGCATTCAGTACATGATTGTGGCGATTAACGAGGTATTAAATATCACTGAGGACCCGGCTGTCCCTGATAAAAGGGACTGTATGTATAAAGAAAGGAAACCTGAGATAACGTTTCCTCCCTCTCATGAACTGAACACGCTTTTTGAAAAGTTTGGGAAGGTCCTGACAGGAAGTTTCAGATTCCCAAAAGAATTATGGCAGCTTATCCGTTTCCCTCGACGGATAGGGAAAAGTGGGAGTCACCCCCCACTGTGGACAAGGCCTTGTCTAGGTTGTCTAAAAAGGTGGCTCTCCCGTCACCTGACACGACAGCCCTGAAGGATCCTGCGGATCGTAAACAGGAAACTACATTGAAGTCTATTTATGTGACCACAGGTACACTACTCTGACCTGTCATTGCGTCTGCGTGGGTAAGTAGTGCTACCGAAAATAGGATTTTGGTACTTACCAGGTAAATCCTTTTCTTTGAATCCATAGGGGGCACTGGAGTACTCTTGGGGATATGGACGGCTTCCACCGGAAGAAGGCACTGAATAAATTAATTTTTGAGACTACTCCTCCCCTCCATATCCTCGAGCACTTCAGTGTTTTTTACTGAGCCGAACAGGATCGATAGAGAGATTGACAAAAGGAGAATTACCTATAATCTCACGGACAACAATAAAGTTGACACAAAACGTAACAGACAACTAAACAGTTGACACCCTAACTGATTAACCTTTGTTAAATTTAAACCAGTCGTGAAAGTGTGTTACCATAAGAACCACTGAACTTCCTAAAACAGATAAACTGCTCTGGGTGGGCGTCCAGTGCCCCCTATGGATTCAAAGAAAAGGATTTACCTGGTAAGTACCAATATCCTATTTTCTTTTTCATCCACTAGGGGTCACTGGAGTACTCTTGGGATGTACCAAAGTTTCCTCCGTGGCGGGAGAGCTGTTTGGCACTTGTAACACTAAACGGCCAAAGCTAGATGCTGATGCCGCGAACGTATCAAACTTGTAAAAGCGCACAAACGTGTGCACTGAAGACCAAGTAGCCGCACGGCAAAGCTGTGTCGTAGAAGCCCCACGACTCGCTGCCCATGACGTTCCCACAGAACGTGTGGAATGAGCTGTTACTGATGTAGGTGGCTATAACCTAGCATGAAGGTAAGCCTGACGTATGGTCAGTTTGATCCATCTGGATAAGGTCTGCTTAGAGGCTGGCCAACCCCTCTTAGCCGCATCATAGAGAACAAACAACGTATCCGTCTTACGAACCGTAGACGTTCGGGATACATAGACGCGTAATGCGCGAACCACATCCAACGTTTCAGCATTCTCTGTTAATACCGGAACTACTATTGGTTGATTGATGTGAAAAGACGACACTACCTTTGGTAGAAAAGCGGGATTCGTCCGAAGTTCCGCTCTGTCATCATGAAAAACTAAATACGGTGACTTGCACGACAAGGCACCCAGATCTGAAACACGCCTAGCCGAAGCTAAGGCTAAAAGAAAAATCGTTTTCCAAGTGAGAAATTTAATATCCACTTGCTGTAAGGGTTCAAAGTAATCGGACTGTAAGAAATCTAAAACCAGATTCAAGTCCCATGGTGCTGTAGGTGGAATGAAAGGAGGCTGTATCCTCATTACACCCTGTAGAAACGTATGTATTGACGGCAACGAGGCCAATTTCCTTTGAAAGTAAATTGACAACGCAGATACCTGCACCTTTAGTGTGGAAAGACGTAGTCCTCCATCTAACCCCATCTGTAAAAATAACAAAAGACGGGATAAATTAAAAGATGATGTCGGAAACTTCCGAGCTTCACACCAACCTATATAAGTACGCCAGATTCTGTAATAATGAGCTGCCGTAACCGGCTTCCTAGCTCGTACCATGGTTGGTATAACAGACTCCGGAATGCCCTCTCTTCTCAAGATGGCCTTTTCAACAGCCACCCCGTCAAACGCAGCCGCGCTAAATCGGGGTAAAGGAACGGACCTTGTTGTAACAGGTCCGGACGTAGTGGGAGTGGCCACGGATCGTCTGCGAGTAAACCGAGGAGATCCGAGAACCAAGTTCTCCGAGGCCAATGAGGCGCTATTAGTATGACTGTGACGGACCCTCTCTTGATCCGTTTTAGCAACAGCGGGAGCAGCGGAAACGGTGGAAACAGATACACGAGGCTGTACGGCCACGCGGCTGTGAGAGCATCCACCGCCACTGCCCTTGGATCTCTTGTTCTGGACACATATCGTGACACCTGATGATTGTGGCGGGATGCCATCAGATCCACCTGAGGGTAACCCCACCTCTGGATCAACATCTGAAACACTTCTGGATTTAATGCCCACTCTCCTGGATGAAAATCCCGACGACTGAGAAAATCTGCCTCCCAGTTGTCCACTCCCGGAATGAACACTGCCGACAATATCACCTGGTGATATTCGGCCCATCTGAGGATCCGAGCTACTTCCCGCATTGCCATGCGGCTTCTCGTTCCTCCTTGTTTGTTTATGTATGCGACAGCCGTCGCATTGTCTGACTGCACCTGAACAGTCTGAAAACGAAACATGTACACTGCTTGTCTTAGAGCATTGTAAATCGCCCTGAGTTCCAGAACATTTATGGATAGCGATCTTTCGTGATCTGCCCAGAGGCCCTGGAGCCGATAACTCTGAACTACAGCTCCCCAACCTCTGAGACTTGCGTCTGTTGACAGAATTATCCAATTCACGACGCCGAATCGTCTCCCTGCAGATAGATTGTGTATTTTTAACCACCAGAGAAGAGACACCCTGACTTGTGGCGACAATCTCACCCTGTGGTGCATCTGCAGATGTGATCCCGACCATTGCGCTAACACCTCCAGTTGAAACGGACGTGAGTGAAATCTTCCGAACTGAAGCGCTTCGAAAGCCGCCACCATTGTGCCTAAAAGGCGAATGCACAAATGTACTGAGACTGTGCGTGGCTTGAGCACTAATTGCACCAGATGACGAATGACCTGTACTTTCTGTTGTGGCAGGTAAACCTTTTGATTTACTGTATCGAGAATCATCCCTAGGAATTGAAGTTGTTGACACGGAATTAGATGTGATTTCTTTAAACTGACTATCCAACCGTGCTGAACTAGTACATTGTACGTTAGCAAAGCATGCTGGAGAAGCAATTGTTGAGACGGAGCCTTTATGAGTAGATCGTCCAAATACGGAACAATTATTACTCCTAGGGACCTGAGATGAGCTATCATCACGGACATTACCTTGGTGAATACCCGAGGCGCTGATGAGAGGCCAAACGGCAGAGCCTGAAACTGGTAATGGTCTCGCCTTATTGCAAACCTTAAGAAACTCTGGTGAGGTGGCCAAATCGGAATTTGTAAGTACGCATCTTTGAGATCCAGTGCAATCATGAATTCCTGTGGCTCTAACCCTGCAATTACTGACCTGAGAGATTCCATCTTGAATCTGTGGTAAGTGACGTAATGATTGAGACCTTTTAGGTTCAATATTGGCCTGACTGAGCCATCTGGTTTTGGTACCAGAAACAGACTGGAATAATAACCCTGCCCCTGTTCCTGCACGGGGACCGGAATTACAACTGCAGCATTCAGCAGAGACTGAATGGCAACCTGCAGAACTGCTTTCTTGTCGTCCGACACAGGCAGTCCTGTCGTGAAAAATCTTCCTGTCGGAAGATAATCGAACTCTATTTTGTAACCCTCTAATACTAAATTGCGGATCCACCCATCTGTGGACGTCTGCAGCCACGCCCCCTGAAAGCTCTGAAGGCGTGCTCCCACAATTGGAGATCCGAGATGGGCTGGGAGCCCGTCATGCCACTGGTTTGTTAGTGGTCCTAGTGTCTTGACGACGTGCATTGGATTGTCGGGCACTACGTCCCCGACCTCTTCTACCAGGCGTGACTGCTCCTGTGCCCTGCCCACGAAAGGGCTGAGTTCTAAAGGATTTGAACGCCGGACCAGAATATTTCCGTTTAGGTATAGTTGTAGGCGATGGAAGAAACACAGACTTTCCTCCAGTAGCCTCAGAAATCCATTTGTCCAATTCAGGACCGAAAAGCTTCTCGCCATCATAAGGCAATGCCTCTATACCTTTTTTAACCTCCGTCTCCGCCTGCCAAGAACGCAGCCAAAGTGCTCGTTGAACTATGACTAGCGATGAGGACAGGCGAGAAGTAAGCTGACAGACGTCAGTAGAAGCTGTACATAGATATTCAGCAGCTTCCCAGATTTGATCCGCGAGAAGTATAAGATGTCATCTTGCAGAGCCGACCTGAGCTCTTTTATCCATACCATTAATGCTTTAGTAACCCAAATGCCAACCAACCCAGGTCTCAGCAGCACTCCAGCTGCTGTATACATGGACCTTAGCATAGCCTCTATTTTACGATCTGCAGGGTCTTTAAGCGTAGTAGCAGTTGGTACTGGTATGGTTAACTTCCTTGTAAGTTTAGATACGGATGAATCCACCGATGGTGGGTTCTCCCATGTAGCTGTCATGGACTCTGGAAACGGGTAACTCGATTTAAATCTACGAGGTATAGAAAACCGTTTATCCGGATTCTTCCGTGTTTCCAGTAACATTTTATTAAGAGATTCCGAAATAGGGAAACACATCGGAGATCTCTGTCGTTTAGTAAAGACTACCTCATCATTCGTCAGGGGCTCCTCAGTTTCCGTAAACTCCAGCGACTGACGTACTGCTCTGATGAGATTATCAATACCTGGGCTGTCAAAATCGTCACTATCTGACTGTTGGTCTATTTCGCCCTCCTCATACTCATGTTCAGTGAGGTCTAGTATCCCAGAGACTGGAAAATTATTAGGAAAAGGAAACTTATCTTTTCCACTCAAGGTGGACCTCTGACCAGATTGAGACTCCCCTGGTAACTCAAATGGTCTCATTTTAAACTCAGATCTTGCCGCCTCTCTTTCTTCACGAGAGGCGGCCAGCTCTGATTGTAAACCAACTAATACATCTGCAAGTAAAGCCCATGGAGGGACCAGAGATGCTGGCTTTACTTCTGTGGAAATCGTATTTGTGGCTGTATTAACAACACATGCTGTACATGTGGTGGATCCATCAGGCAACACACTCTTACAGACATGACATGAAAAATGTTTCTTAGATTTTGCTGGTGTCTTACTCATTATAAAGACAGACAATACAAACTACACACAGACAGTCTGCACGACTCAGTAATAACACCAAAGTTCCTTGTATATATCAGGCAAGTGCAGTGCCTGCCAGCAATAAGAAAACTGACCCCCAAATTCCCCTAGTACCACTCTTAAGCCGAGATGTAATATAGGAATCCTGGAACAGACAGGAGAACATTAAACATGTTAAGTACCAAGTTTTTCTACAAAGCTTAACACTGCCAATACTGCTAATGTCTCCCCCCACCCCCACGACCTCCGTGTACAGCACCGGGTCGGGGCCTGTGGAACTTTGCATAGGGCCGTGTGAGCGGCCTGTACCTGTATGCCAAGGCAGCGGGGAACTCCTCGGCTGCTGCGGGCGGTCAGCGGGAGCAGAGAGCGTACTGCATAGAGCCGTGGAGCGGCCTATGCACACGCGCTCCCGGCCCGCCACACACAGCCTAGAGTGGAGTGGCCTCCTGTGTAGCCAGGCAGCGGGGAACATATCGGCTGCTGCGGCGCAGGGAGCAGCGGTCTGCTAGGTAACTTAAGATGCTGGGAGCGGCGGAGAGTGAGAGCGCGCTGCATAGAGCCGTGAAGCGGCCTATGCACACGCGCTCCGGGCAGCGGTCGTTAGTGAGTGAAACATGCCCAATACAATCCCCAACAGTGGGGCGGCAGCATAAGCTGACCGCCCCTACCCAACATACCTGGACCGTAACAAAAGTCTATGACGGGGCTTCTCATCCAAGCTCCGTCCAGCTTTTTGCAGGCAGCCTGCAGGTGGAGTGAGGGAGCTCTTTACAGAGAGGTCCGACACTCACGGCTGTTCTCAGCCGCTTCCACTGTCCCTGACCCACGCCTGTTAGAAGGGGGGAAAGGACGTGGAAATCCTTGAAAGGAAAAAAAAAAAACTTAGAAAAAATTCCAATACTTTGTGGACGAGCTCCACTATGCCTTCTAACTGTGTCGAGCACAGAAAAAACACTGGAGTGCTCGAGGATATGGAGGGGAGGAGTAGTCTCAAAAATTAATTTATTCAGTGCCTTCTTCCGGTGGAAGCCGTCCATATCCCCAAGAGTACTCCAGTGACCCCTAGTGGATGAAAAAGAAAAGTGGGCAGATAACTTGTCATCTGATATAGATACCCTAGATAGGGATAGCATCCTCTTGACGCTGAGTTATATCAAGGACGCTGCAGCATACCTTAAAGAAGCTGCAAGAGATATTGGTCTTTTGGGATCAAAAGCCAAAGCCATGGCTGTTTCAGCTAGGCGTGCATTGTGGATTCACCAATGGAATGCTGATGCTGACTCCAAGAAAAGTATGGAATCTCTACCATATAAGGTAAGGACTTATTTTGTGATGGCCTTGATGATTTGGTATCTACGGCTACCGCGGGTAAGTCATCATTTTTACCTTATGTTCCTCCACAACAAAAGAAAACGCAACATTATCAGATGCAGTCCTTTCGGGCTAATAAATACAGAAAGGGCCGGGGTTCTTCCTTCCTTGCTACTAGAGGAAGAGAAAGAGGTAAACGTTCTCCTGCCTTGCCAGGCTCCCGAGAGCAGAAGTCCTCCCAGGCTTCTGCCAATTCCACCGCATGACATTGGGGCTCCTATGCGTGAGTCCGCACCGGTGGGGGCCCGTCTAAAACTCTTCAGTCAGTGTTGGGTTCGTTCGAACCTGGACCCTTGGATTTTACAAATAGTATCCCAAGGGTATAAGCTGGAGTTTCAAGACGCCCCACCTTGCCGTTTTTTCAAATCGGCCTTACCAGATTCTCTTCCCGACAGGGAGGTAGTTTGCGACGCAATACAAAAATTGTGTCAAAATCAAGTTATCGTCAAGGTTCCCCAGTCACAACAGGGGGAAGGTTTTTATTCGAGCTTGTTTGTGGTCCCGAAGCCGGACGGCTCAGTCAGACCAATCCTAAACCTGAAATCTCTGAATTACCTAAGAAGATTCAAATTCAAGATGGAATCTCTCCGAGCAGTGATCTCCAGTCTGGAGGAAGGGGATTTCATGGTGTCGGTGGACATAAAAGATGCCTACTTACATGTTCCCATTTATCCTCTGCATCTGGCTTGCAATTCAGGATTGTCATTACCAATTTCAAACGTTGCCATTAGGTCTATCCACGGCTCCGAGGATTTTCACCAAAGTGATGGCGGAGATAATGGTTCTCCTACGCAAGCAAGACGATCTCCTGATAAAGGCGAGGTCCAGGAACCAGTTGGTCCAAAACGTTGCAATCTCCATATCAGTTCTTTAACAACATGGTTGGCTCCTAAACTTGCCAAAATCACAGTTGATACTGACGACGCGGCTGTCGTTTTTGGGAATGATATTGGACACAGAACTACAGAGAGTCTTTCTTCCTGTGGAAAAGGCTCTGGACCTTCAGAGTCTGGTCAAACAAATTCTGAAACCAGCAAGAGTGTCAATCCATCAATGCATTCGGTTGTCGGGGAAGATGGTTGCGGCCTACGAGGCCATTCAGTTTGGCAGGTTCCATGCCAGAGTGTTCCAGTGGGACCTGTTGGACAAGTGGTCCGGGTCCCATCTACACATGCACCAGAGGATAATCCTGTCGTCCAAGGCCAGGATATCACTCCTGTGGTGGCTGCACAGCTCTCACCTCCTAGAGGGGAGTAGGTTCGGGATAAAGGACTGGATCCTGGTGACCACGGATGCAAGCCTCCGAGGCTGGGTGGCAGTCACAATGGGAGAAAGCTTCCAAGGAAAATGGTCAAGTCAGGAATCTTAGAGAAACAAAAAACAAAAGGACTGCGCTTATCGCTATCTGATACACCAAGCTGCTACAGGAGTATGAAGGGAATCCACTTTTCCCAATATTACGTTAAGAAACCAAAGAAAGCCCTCCAAGCGCTATGATATCAGATATTAACACTTCTACTTAAATTATTAATCATACATCTTTGTGGAAAATAGTACAGCATATAACATATATATAATTTGTTCAAGGGCATTCATGAACATAAAGTGGAAGTCACTTTTAGAAGTTGGGGATCACCGCAACTTACTTGTAAATCCGTAAATATCAAAGAAAGCAAAGCATCAGATGTCCGCCGGCAGACGTGGTGTGGTGCTCTAGCACCAACTAGTTTTGCCTGTCTAGCAGGCTTTGTCAGGATTGTTCATGAATGCCCTTGAACAAATTATGGACTTTTATTAGTTTCATTTGTTAGAAAGTTCATAAGAAGGACACTGCAAGATTTTGGGACGTATCAAACTGTACGCTATATAAAGGATATAACTATCTATATCCTTTAAGGTGAAAGATTTGCTAAGGCATTTCACCCCCCAATATATGATATATGTTGTATTGTTTACATGTAGTATATGTAGTATACCGGTATTAGGACTCACTTTTTCTTATTTTAGATATTAATTAAATAAAATGTGTTTTTTTGTGCCTATATATTTTTTAATAAAATATTACTATTTTCCACAAAGATGTATGATCAATAATTTAAGTAGAAGTGTTAATATCTGATATCATAGCGCTTGGAGGGATTCAAGTCAGGAATCTTGTCTCCACATAAATGTTCTGGAGTTAAGGGCCATTTACAACTTCGAGATCTGCCTTTACTGATCCTGTCGGACAATGTAACTGAAGTAGCGTACATAAACCGTCAGGGCGGAACGAAAAGCCGAGCGGCAATGGCAGAAGCCACAAGGATTTTCCGCTGGGCGGAAAAACAAACAAACGCTCTGTCAGCGATATTCATTCCAGGAGTGGACAACTGGGAAGCAGACTTCCTCAGCAGACACGATCTCCATCCAGGAGAGTGGGGCCTCCACCAAGAAGTCTTCGCAGAGGTGACAAGTCGTTGGTGAGTTCCTCAAGTAGACATGATAGCAGTGGATGCACTGGTGACACCATGGGTGTTTTAGTCTGTGTATGTGTTCCCTCCACTTCCTCTAATTCCGAAAGTTCTAAAGATCATAAGAACAACAAAGATCCAGGCGATCGTCATTGTCCCAGACTGGCCAAGGAGGGCCTGGTATCCGGATCTTCAGGAATTACTCATAGGAGATCCCTGGCCTCTTCCTCTGCGAGAGTACCTGTGACGAAAAGGGCCGTGCGTGTATCAGGACTTACCGCACTGCGTTTGCCGGCATGGCGGTTGAACGCAAAATCCTAGCCTGTAAGGGTATTCCCAGTGAAGTCATTCCCATACTTATTCAGGCCAGAAAAGCGGTAACAGCTAAACATTACCACCATACTTGGAGAAAATATGTCTCTTGGTGTGAAGCGTTTCACCTAGGGCATTTTCTCCATTTTCTACAAGCAGGTGTGGATGCGGGCCTAAAATTGGGCTCAATCAAGGTTCAAATGTCAGCCTTATCAATTTTCCTTCAGAAACAATTGGCCTCCCTTCCAGAAGTTCAGACCTTCGTGAAAGGAGTGTTGCACATCCAATCTCCATTTGTGCCTCCTGTGGCACCATGGGACCTTAATGTGGTATTGCAGTTCCTTCAATCACGTTGGTTTGAACCTTTGCGGAAGGGGGAGTTAAAATTCCTCACTTGGAAAGTGGTCATCCTATTGGCCTTGGCATCTGCAAGGCGGGTGTCTGAGTTAGCGGCCTTGTCTCACAAGAGCCCTTATTTGATCTTCCATGAAGAGAGAGCTGAATTGAGGACACGTCAGCAATTTTTACCGAAGGTGGTTTCCTCTTTCCACATAAACCAACCTATTGTGGTGCCTGTAGCTACTGACGCCTTCGCTGAGTCAAAATCTCTGGATGTGAGAGATTTATGTCGCCAGAACGGCTCAGATTAGGAAGACAGAGGCTCTGTTTGTCCTGTATGCTCCCAACAAGGTTGGGTGTCCTGCTTCCAAGCAGACCATTGCACGCTGGATCTGTAACACGATTCAGCAGGCCCATTCCACGGCTGGATTGCCATTACCGAAATCAGTGAAGCCCATTCCACTAGGAAGGTGGGCTCATCCTGGGCGGCTGCCCGGGGTGTCTCGGCATTTCAACTTTGCCGAGCAGCTACGTGGTCGGGGTCAAACACTTTTGTAAAGTTCTACAATTTTGACACCTTGGCCGATGAAGACCTTAAGTTCGGTCAATCGGTGCTGCAGAGTCGTTCACACTCTCCCGCCCATTCTAGAGCTTTGGTATAACCCCATGGTTCTAATGGTGCCC
This sequence comes from Pseudophryne corroboree, assembly GCF_028390025.1. Taxonomy (NCBI): domain Eukaryota; kingdom Metazoa; phylum Chordata; class Amphibia; order Anura; family Myobatrachidae; genus Pseudophryne; species Pseudophryne corroboree. Next base: position 685,311,365 of record NC_086444.1, read on the forward strand.
CCAGCATCCTCTAGGACGTATGAGAAAATAGGATTTTAATACCTACCGGTAAATCCTTTTCTCTTAGTCCGTAGAGGATGCTGGGCGCCCATCCCGGTGCGTACTGTATCTGCAGTTAATAGTTATGGTTACACATATGTTGTGTTACGTTTTTGTCAGCCTGTTGCTGACATTGTTCATGCCGTTGGCCTGTGTTCTGTTGAATGCCATGTTCTGCGGCATGGTTGAGGTGTGAGCTGGTATGAATCTCACCTTAGTTTAACAATAAATCCTTACCTCGAAATGTCCATCTCCCTGGGCACAGTTCCTATAACTGGAGTCTGGAAGAGGGGCATAGAGGGAGGAGCCAGTTCACACCCTTTCAAAGTCTTAAAGTGCCCATGTCTCCCGCGGATCTGTCTATACCCCATGGTTCTAATGGTGTCCCCTGCATCCTCTACGGACTAAGAAAAGGATTTACCGGTAGGTATTAAAATCCTATTTATTCTTACATTCAGCAACATCCATACAGATTTGCACATTTATATATAAGTGAATCACAACAACCTGAATCTTCTGACAATTTAAAATAGCTGCCAACAGTGCATACAGGGCCATTGCTAGGGTGTTCGGCGCCCCCCTGCAAACTATTAATTTGCGCCCTCCCATACTTCACAAAGGGACAGCGCTCGTCAATAAAAGAATGTGGTCTCAGAAGGAAGGGACGTGGCCCATTTAAAACACCCCCAGTAGTGGCGCCAGTGCCGTAACTAGACATTTTAGTGCTGTGTGAAAGAAACAGCATCGGTGCCCCCCACTCTCCATACACAAACAAGGGCCAGTGCACGCCACAGGCGTGCACCAAAAATATAGGGTCATAGCTTCATGGGGAAGGGGCATGGCCACCAAGCTCCCTTTTACACATTACGGCAGGCATAGCTCCGTTTTATACATTACAGCAGGCAGAGCACCCTTTTACATGGTACGGTACGGCAGGCAGCGCTCACTTTTACACATTACGGCAGGCAGAGCTCCTTTTACACATTACGGCAGACACAGCTCACTTTTACACATTACGGCAGGCAGAGCTCCCTTTTACACATTACGGCAGGCAGAGCTCCCTTTTACACATTACGGCAGGCACAGCTCACTTTTACACATTACGGCAGGCAGAGCTCACTTTTACACATTACAGCAGGCAGAGCTCACTTTTACACATTACGGCAGGCAGAGTTCCCCCTTTTTTTTTTTTACACATTAAGAAGGCAGAGTCCCCTATTTTACACATTATGGCAGGCAGTCCCCCTTTTTACACATTATGGCATGCAGTCCCCCTTTTTACACATTATGGCATGCAGTCTCCATTTAAAAAAATAAACAACATCATGGCAAGCAGTCCCACTATTTACTACATGTAAACAATACAGCATATAACATATATATAATTTGTTCAAGGGCATTCATAAACATAAAGTGGAAGTCACTGTTAGAAGTTGGGGATCACCGCAACTTACTTGTAAATCCGTAAATATCAAAAAAAGCAAAGCATCAGATGTCCGCCGGCAGACGTGGTGTGGTGCTCTAGCACCAACTAGTTTCGCCTGTCTAGCAGGCTTCGTCAGGATTGTTCATGAATGCCCTTGAACAAATTATGGACTTTTATGAGTTTGATTTGTTAGAAAGTTAATAAGGACGACACTGCAAGATTTTGGGACGTATCAAACTGTACGCTATATAAAGGATATAACTATCTATATCCTTTAAGGTGAAAGATTTGCTAAGGCATTTCACCCCCCAATATATGATATATGTTGTATTGTTTACATGTAGTATACCGGTATTAGGACTCACTTTTTCATATTTTAGATATTAATTAAATAAAATGTGTTTTTTTGTGCCTATATATTTTTAAATAAAATATTACTATTTTCCACAAAGATGTATGATCAATAATTTAAGTAGAAGTGTTAATATCTGATATCATAGCGCTTGGAGGGCTTCAAGTCAGGAATCTTGTCTCCACATAAATGTTCTGGAGTTAAGGGCCATTTACAACTTCGAGATCTGCCTGTACTGATCCTGTCGGACAATGTAACTGCAGTAGCGTACATAAACCATCAGGGCGGAACGAAAAGCCGAGCAGCAATGGCAGAAGCCACAAGGATTTTCCGCTGGGCGGAAAAACAAACAAACGCTCTGTCAGCGATATTCATTCCAGGAGTGGACAACTAGGAAGCAGACTTCCTCAGCAGACACGATCTCCATCCAGGAGAGTGGGGCCTCCACCAAGAAGTCTTCACAGAGGTGACAAGTCGTTGGGGAGTTCCTCAAGTAGACATGATGGCATCTTGTCTCAACAATAATCTTCAGAGATATTGTTCCAGGTCAAGGGACCCTCAAGCAATAGCAGTGGATGCACTGGTGACACCATGGGTGTTTTAGTCGGTGTATGTGTTCCCTCCACTTCCTCTAATTCCGAAAGTTCTAAAGATCATAAGAAGAACAAAGATCCAGGCGATCGTCATTGTCCCAGACTGGCCAAGGAGGGCCTGGTATCCGGATCTTCAGGAATTACTCATAGGAGATCCCTGGCCTCTTCCTCTGCGAGAGTACTTGTTACAACAGGGGCCGTGCGCGTATCAGGACTTACCGCACTGCGTTTGCCGGCATGGCGGTTGAACGCAAAATCCTAGCCTGTAAGGGTATTCCCAGTGAAGTCATTCCCATACTTATTCAGGCCAGAAAAGGGGTAACAGCTAAACATTACCACCGTATTTGGAGAAAATATGTCTCTTGGTGTGAAGCCAAGGTAGCTCCTATGGAAGAGTTTCACCGAGGGCGTTTTCTCCATTTTCTACAAGCAGGTGTGGATGCGGGCCTAAAATTGGGCTCAATCAAGGTTCAGATGTCAGCCTTATCAATTTTCTTCAGAAACAATTGGCCTCCCTTCCAGAAGTTCAGACCTTCGTGAAAGGAGTGTTGCACATCCAATCTTCATTTGTGCCTCCTGTGGCACCATGGGACCTTAATGTGGTATTGCAGTTCCTTCAATCACGTTGGTTTGAACCTTTGCGGAAGGGGGAGTTAAAATTCCTCACTTGGAAAGTGGTCATCCTATTGGCCTTGGCATCTGCAAGGCGGGTCTCTGAGTTAGCGGCCTTGTCTCACAAGAGCCCTTATTTGATCTTCCATGAAGAGAGAGCTGAATTGAGGACACGTCAGCAATTTTTACCGAAGGTGGTTTCCTCTTTCCACATAAACCAACCTATTGTGGTGCCTGTGGCTACTGACGCCTTCGCTGAGTCAAAATCTCTGGATGTGAGAGATTTATGTCGCCAGAACGGTTCAGATTAGGAAGACAGAGGCTCTGTTTGTCCTGTATGCTCCCAACAAGGTTGGGTGTCCTGCTTCCAAGCAGACCATTGCACGCTGGATCTGTAACACGATTCAGTAGGCCCATTCCACGGTTGTCTTGCCATTACCGAAATCAGTGAAGCCCATTCCACTAGGAAGGTGGGCTCATCCTGGGCGGTTGGCTGGGGTGTCTCGGCATTTCAACATTGCCGAGCAGCTACGTGGTCGGGGTCAAACACTTTTGTAAAGTTCTACAAGTTTGACACCTTGGTCGATGAAGACCTTAAGTTCGGTCAATCGGTGCTGCAGAGTCGTTCACATTCTCCCGCCCATTCTAGAGCTTTGGTATAACCCCATGGTTCTAATGGTGCTCCCAGCATCCTCTAGGACGTATGAGAAAATAGGATTTTAATACCTACCAGTAAATCCTTTTCTCTTAGTCCGTTGAGGATGCTGGGCGCCCGTCCCGGTGCGTACTGTATCTGCAGTTAATTATTTATGGTTACACATATGTTGTGTTACGTTTTTGTCAGCCTGTTGCTAACATTGTTCATGCCGTTGGCCTGTGTTCTGTTGAATGCCATGTTCTGCGGCATGGTTGAGGTGTGAGCTGGTATGAATCTCACCTTAGTTTAACAATAAATCCTTTCCTCGAAATGTCCATCTCCCTGGGCACAGTTCCTATAACTGGAGTCTGGAGGAGGGGCATAGACAGAGGAGCCAGTTCACACCCTTTCAAAGTCTTAAAGTGCCCATGTCTCCCGCGGATCCGTCTATACCCCATGGTTCTAAGGGTGTCCCCTGCATCCTCTACGGACTAAGAAAAGGATTTACCGGTAGGTATTAAAATCCTATTTATTCTTACATTCAGCAACATCCATACAGATTTGCACATTTATACATAAGTGAATCACAACAACCTGAATCTTCTGACAATTTAAAATAGCTGCCAACAGTGCATACAGGGCCAGTGCTAGGGTGTTCGGCGTCCCCCTGCAAACTATTAATTTGCGCCCTCCCATACTTCACAAAGGGACAGCGCTCGTCAATAAAAGAATGTGGTCTCAGAAGGAAGGGACGTGGCCCATTTAAAACACCCCCAGTAGTGGCGCCAGTGCCGTAACTAGACATTTTATTGCTGTGTGAAAGAAACAGCATCGGTGCCCCCCACTCTCCATACACAAACAAGGGCCAGTGCACGCCACAGGCGTGCACCAAAAATATAGGGTCATAGCTTCATGGGGAAGGGGCATGGCCACCAAGCTCCCTTTTACACATTACGGCAGGCATAGCTCCGTTTTATACATTACAGCAGGCAGAGCCCCCTTTTACACGGTACGGTACGGCAGGCAGCGCTCACTTTTACACATTACGGCAGGCAGAGCTCCTTTTACACATTACGGCAGACACAGCTCACTTTTACACATTACGGCAGGCAGAGCTCCCTTTTACACATTACGGCAGGCAGAGCTCCCTTTTACACATTACGGCAGGCACAGCTCACTCTGCCTGCTTTACACATTACAGCAGGCAGAGCTCACTTTTACACATTACGGCAGGCAGAGTTCCTCTTTTTTTTATTTATTTTTACACATTAAGAAGGCAGAGTCCCCTATTTTACACATTATGGCAGGCAGTCCCCCTTTTTATACATTATGGCATGCAGTCCCCCTTTTTACACATTATGGCATGCAGTCCCCATTTAAAAAATAAACAACATCATGGCAAGCAGTCCCACTATTTACAAATTATGGCAGGCAGTCCACATTTAAAAAAAAAAAATTATGGCAGCCCCCCCCCCTTTTTTTATTTTTAAAACATTACAGCAGGCAGTCCCCCTTTTATGAGAGAGAGAGAGAGAGAGAGGGAGGGGGGAGGAGAGAGAGATACTCACCTGTGACCTGCAATATTGCATGCTGTGTTAATTCGCCACACATAAGGACAGGCAGGCTGAGTTTCAAGGTAGACTGCAGAGAGAGGCAGAGACCCTGGAGCTGGCTGCAGCACTCCCACGTCCCCTGCAGCGGCGGCGGGAGACAGGCACCGTCAGGACTCAGAGACCTGAGATCGTGGCACTGTGGGGGGAATGTGGTGATCAGAGTCCCTTCAGAGGCGGCGGGAGACAGGCGGCAGTGCCTGGGGGGAATGCGGAGCTGAGAGTCTTTCAGAGGTGGCGGCTCCGGCTGCTGGACTCTATAGTAATAAGTACTAACAGTGGCTGCGGCCGTGCGGCGGGGAGGTGCTGCCGAGGGTGTGCCTTCAGTGCATGTGCGCTGCGTGCAAGGCACCATCAGCAACCACCTAGTTTCAGCCCTGAGCGGTGCTGCTTACAAAAAACGCCCCAGTTGTAGCACCGCTTACACATAACGACCCCAGTAGTAGCGCTGCTTACACGTAACTCCCCCAGTAGTAGTGCAGCTTACATGTTATGCCCCCAGTAGTAGTGCAGCTTACACGTAACGCCCCCGGTAGTAGTGCAGCTTACACATAACACTGCCGGTAGTAGCGCAGCTTACACGTAACGCCCCCGGTAGTAGCGCAGCTTACACATAATGCTCCCGGTAGTAGCGCAGCTTACACATAACACCGCCGGTAGTAGCGCAGTTTACGCGTAACCCCCCCAGTAGTAGTGCAGCTTACAAGTAATGTCCCCAGTAGTAGCGCAGATTACACGTAACACCCCCGGTAGGAGCACAGTTTACACGTAACGTCCCTGGTAGTAGCGCAGTTTACACGTAACGTCTCTGGTAGTAGCGCAGCTTACACGTAACGCACAAGTAGCAGCGCAGCTTAGACCTAGTGCCCCAGTAATAGCGCAGCTTACACATTACGCCTCAGTAGTAGCGCAGCTTACGCGTAACGCCCCAGTAGTAGTGCAGCTTACACGCAACGCCCCCAGTAGTAGCGCAGCTTACACATAACGCCCCAGTAGTAGTGCAGCTTACACGCAACGCCCCAGTAGTAGCGCAGCTTACACGTAACACCTCAGTAGTAGCGCAGCTTACACGTAATGCCACAGTAGTAGTGCAGATAACACGTAACGCCCCAGTAGTAGCGCAGCTTACATGTAATTCCCCAGTAGTAGTGCCACAAATAACGCCCACAGAAGTGCAGTTTATTCACATTCCCCTCCCCTGCACACATACAGTACATACATACACACACACACAAACTTTCTCGCTCATTCTCCCTTCACTTACTTATCACAGTCTGGCTGGCAGGATCTGGAGCAACATGCCATGCCCTCCTCTGTGGCACTGCAGTCAGCTTGTCCTGTGTAGCCCCGCCCCCTCCATCCATGTAACTCCGCCCCCTTTTTGGCCGATCAGTAAGTCACTGCCACAGGAGGAGGAGAGGAGAGGAAGCTTTAATCTGCCGGCGCGGCTGCCTGTCATACAGTGACAGGCACAGCAGCCGGCAGCAGCAGGGAGGCCAGGCACTGCAGCGAGGATGCAGAGCAGGGAGAGCGCCTCTCCACCCTGGCACCTACCTGCACAGCATCCCTTTGCTGAGCGGCTAGCGCCGGACCTGAGTGCAAATAACCAAAATAGCAATTGTTGCAATTGTCAATGACAGTTACTGATGTCAATGATTTTTCTTGAAATATTGTATCCCTGGAAATCATACTTGCCTACTTTTGAAAAGTAGTTTCAGGGAGATTATAGGAGCGTCATTGAGGGTGCGCGTCATATTCCGCCCAAAGGGGCGTGTCTATCTCCACCCATGGGCGTATCCAGTGGCGGAACTAGCGAGCGGTGGGCCCAGGTGCAACAAAATGCTTTGGGCCCCCCCTTCACCTCATCCCATCCAAGTCCACCCCCTCACCCCTGGAGAGGATCTGGTGAGGGGGACCTGCTCAGGGCCAGGGAAATTGATACCTAGTAACAGTGCCGTAACTAGACATTTTAGTGTTGTGTGCAAGAAACGGCATTGGCGCCCCCTATTAATGTAAAATAGGGACAATGCGCACCGTAGGTGCGCACAAAAAACATAGGAGCGTGGCTTTATGGAGAAGGGGTGTGGCCAAAAAATAATACCAATTCATATTACGGTGCACAGTAGTCTCCATTATTCAAATTATGCCACACCATAGCGCCACTACACCAGGTAGAGCCCCTTTTACACATTACGGCAGACAGTGCCCCCTTTTTTTTACACATTACGGCAGACAGCGTCCCCTTTTTACATATTACGGCAGACAGAGTCTCCCTTTTTACACCTTTAAGGCAGACAACTTCCCCTTTTTACACATTATGGCAGAGAGCAACCCCATATTACACATTACGGCAGACAGCGTCCCCCTTTTTACACATTACGGCAGACAGCATCCCCTTTTTACACATTACGGCAGTCAGCGTCCCCCTTTTTACACATTACGGCAGTCAGCGTCCCCCTTTTTACACATTACAGCAGACAGCGTCCTCTTTTTACATATTACGGCAGACAGCATCCCCTTTTTACACATTACAGCAGACAGCGTCCCCCTATTTACACATTAAGGCAGTCAGCGTCCCCTTATTACACATTACGGCAGACAGCGTCCCCCTTATTACACATTACGGCAGACAGCTTCCCCTTATTGCACATTACGGCAGACAGCGTCCCCCTTATTACACATTACGGCAGACAGCTTCTCCTTATTGCACATTACGGCAGACAGCTTCCCCTTATTGCACATTACGGCAGACAGCTTCCCCTTATTGCACATTACGGCAGACAGCGTCCCCCTTCTTACACATTACGGCAGACAGCGTCCCCTTATTACACATTACGGCAGACAGCGTGCCCTTATTACACATTACGGCAGACAGCGTGCCCTTATTACACATTACAGCAGACAGCATCCCCTTATTACACATTACAGCAGACCGCATCCCCTTATTACACATTACAGCAGACCGCATCCCCTTATTACACATTACGGCAGACAGCGTCACCCTTTTTACACATTACGGCAGACAGCGTCACCCTTTTTACACATTACGGCAGACAGCGTCCCCCTTTTTACATATTACAGCAGACAGCGTCTTCTTTTTACACATTACGGCAGACAGCATCCCCCTATTTACACATTAAGGCAATCAGTATCCCCTTATTACACATTACGGCAGACAGCGTCACCCTTTTTACACATTATGGCAGACAGCATCCCCTTTTTTACACATTACGGCAGACAGCGTCCCTTTTAACATATTACGGCATACAGCTTCCCTTTTTACACATTACGGCAGACAGCGTCCCTTTTTTTACACATTATGGCAGACAGCGTCACCCACAGCATCCCCTTTTTACACATTACGCAGACAGCATCCCTCTTTTTACAGAGAAAGAAAGAAAGAAAGAAAGAAAGAAGTGAAAGGAAATACATGGCACCTCACCTGCACCCACTGCACAGAGAGCATGGAATACATAGGTCACCATATTCAACATATCTGTAGCACCACATGACCAGATGAAGCCACTCCCCCATTACCACCCTCATGAGTCCCAGGGGCTGTCTGAAACTGCTGTCATTACTTACTGGGAGTGCCTCCCCTCTTTATCCTCTCTAGCAGCCGGGAACCGCTCTGACATTCTGCCCTCCGCTGTTCCCCTCCCGTCGGTCTCCTCCTCCCGCCTGTCTCTCTCTCACTTCGGCTCCCACACACACCTACAGCAAGCCACGCCCCCCCCTAACATACCCGGCAGCGCTGACACTCGCTAGAGCCTGGCTCCCATCCTCTCCTTAACGCACCGCTACTGCCTACTTCAATCAATGAAAGCGCACAGTCCCGCCTCCCATCGTGACTACAGCAGGCTGCATGCAGTCAGGCTCCGCCCCCAGCACTCTTGGACTGGCGCATGTGCAGTCTGCTCTTCCACGGAGTACATATGAAAACCGGGAGGATACGGAAGATTTGCGGGGCAGCGGGAGGCTCAATTAAAAAAAGGCAGCCTCCCGCTGAATGCGGGAGGGTAGGCAAGTATGCTGGAAATGGACGTTTTTTTTTTGTGTGTGTGTGTAGGATTAGGTTACATCATAACATTGGTTTCTCATACATCCTAGAGGATGCTGGGGATGACATCAAGACCATGGGGTATAGACGGGATCCGCAGAAGACATGGGCACTCTAAAGACTTTTCATTGGGTGTGAACTGGCTCCTCCCACTATGCCCCTCCTCCAGACCTCAGTTTTAGAAATGTGCCCGGGTCGACTGGATGCACTCTGAGGAGCTCTACTGAGTTTCTCTGAAAATACTTATGTTTGTTTTTTTATTTTCAGGGAGATCTGCTGGGATCAGACTCCCTGCTTCGTGGGAGTGAGGGGGCAGAAGCAGAACCAACTTCCTCAGAGTTTCATGGCTTTGCTTCTGTCTGACAGGACATCATTAGTGCCTGAAGGGAACTGAACGCTAGCAGTGTCTAGATGCTCACTCCCACAGCACGCCGTCACCCCCCTCACAGAGCCAGAAGTCAGAAGACAGGTAAGTATGAGAAGAATGATCTTCAGTCAAGTAAGTTACGGCTGAGGTGCGGTGTGGCTGGCGGGAGCGCAGCGCACCAATGCTGCCCACACACACGGGGGGGTTAACACCCTGGGCAGCAAGAAAAATACCTCTAAGTGGCTACTACCCCCCGCCAGTATAAATATTATGAAAAGTTTCTGAGGTAGAAAGGGCGGAGCTTCTTCCTCAGGCAGCCAGCACACTACTCAGCACCATTTTCTCTCTCTCCTCAGGCAGCAGAGAACACGCTGGTCCTCTCCTCCACTTCTGACAAGTACAGGGTGCTATAAAGGGGGGGCACAAAGCGATTGTGGTGCATTTGATAGTGTATATTACTATTTAAAGCGCTTTTGGGCTGTGGACATACTGTGTTCACAGGCAATACTGGCGCTGGGTTTGTTAACTGGCTGCTCCTATCCTGTGTCCCTCTGACAGATTTCACTGTGGGTCTGTCCCCAAAATAAATCCCAGTGTGTCAGTGAGTGTGTTGTACACGTGTGAGGCATGTCTGAGGCAGGGAGTTCCTCCCCGGAGGAAGCCATTTTAGGGACACAGAGTTGTAATGTGGTGGCGCTACCAGCACACCAAGAGCCTGCATGGGTGAAAGAGCTACGTGACAGTATGCATCTCATTAACCGTAGATTGGATAAGTCTGTATCTAAGGCTGCATGCTGGAGAAAATCTGTGGAAGATGTGACTTTTCAGGATGCTGTTATTCCTTATGCGGGCGGCCCCTCTGGATCACATAAGAGACCATATGCAAATGTTGTAAACACTGATACCGACACGGATTCTGATTCTTGTGTCGATAATAGTGAATCCAGAGAGATAGATCATTGTCAGGTTCGGTTTGTGTCCCCGGAGGGGGCGCTAGTGGGTCAGTGGAGGTAGGATGGAAGAAGTGAGGAGGCTGGATTATATTTCTGCGCATGTGCACAAATGATGTTTTATTGATGAAAAGTAAAACAATATGGCAGCAGGAATACTTGCAGAAATAAACAATAATAAATGCAATGTGTATGGTGCAGCGTGGAAGCTGAGAGTCTATGGCAAAACAATGAGAGTCTATGGCAATAACAGTGAGAGTCTATGGCAATAGCAGTATGATGGTATTGTTGATCAAGGGATCAATATGCTGGTGTGGAAACCAGTGATGATTAAAACGTGGAGCCAGCAGAGATGGTGATATTGGTAGCAAACCTGGTAGCAGATGCAGGAGACTGGTGTAAGGTTCACAGTGCTGATGGAAATGCACAGGCAGCTTGCAAGCTGATTCACAGGTGAGATGATGAGATGCACCGGGAGAGAGAGTCTCTATTGCTGAGGGCTGGAGCACACTGTAGCTGCAGAAGGTGTGGAGCCAGATAACAAATGCAGGGATTGCTGTTGCTTGTGGTTCCACTGAGATATCGGAACAGACAGGAAGGCAAACAGGAACACGGAGAAACAGGAGAGTGGATCCAGACACATGGGTCGCAGGAGTGACACAAAGTCCAGGACAACCACTGACTCACCCTGCAGCTCCTGATATACCCCTTGGTCTGCAGGCATTGGCTGGAGTAGAACGAGGAGGTGTGGCCAAGCTCCGGATTGGCTGCCGCATTCAGACTGAGGGAAACTGTCATGGCGGCGCCCATGCCGCGGCCCGGCGGGAATGCGGCGTGCTTGCACGCCTGCTGACAACAGGAGCGTTCCTAGGCCCAGGATGACAACAGGAGCGTTCCTAGGCCCAGGCGTGCTTGCACGCCTGCTGACAACAGGAGCGTTCCTAGGCCCAGGATGACATCCAGCGACAGGGAGACCGGTGACAGCAAAACGTAGGGACCCCGGACGGAGTCTGCACCGACGGACAGATGCAGCTGTGGTAAGTCGATTCCTGACAGTACCCCCTCCTTTATGGGTGGGCACTGAACACCCACGTGGCTTGGAAGGATGAGTTCTGTGGAAGACACGGACCAACCTTGGAGCATGGACATCCATAGCATTTACCCAACTTCTCTCCTCAGGAGCATAACCGGACCAGTCGATGAGGTATTGCAGACGACCGTACCGGGAACGAGAATCCAGAACCTTCTCTATTTCGAACTCAACGCCCCGCTGGGTTCGTATTCTGGGACCAACTGGAAGAGCTCTTTGGAAGCGATTCAGGACTAACGGTCTGAGGAGAGAGACATGAAAGGCATTAGGAACTCGTAAAGAAGGAGGCAATTTGAGTTTGTAGGCCACAGGACTGATAACTCTTTCAATGGAAAAAGGACCAATGAAGCGTGGTGCAAACTTCATCGACGGCACTCTGAGACGAAGGTTCCGAGTGGAAAGCCAAACCTTGTCACCGGGTTTTAGGCTGGGAACTGCACGTCTTTTGCGGTCAGCAAAGAACTTATATCGACTGGAAGCCTTTTTGAGAGAAGCATGAATCTTCCTCCAGATCGATGAAAACTGACTTAAAACAGAGGTGGCTGCAGGAACATCGATGCTAGGGAGGTCTTGGAAGTCTGGAACACAAGGATGTTGTCCATATACAGCAAAAAACTGAGTTGTTTCTGTGGCAGTATGGTAGCGGAAGTTGTGAGCAAATTCAGCCCACGGGAGCAGGTCCATCCAGTCGTCTTGAGAAGATGAAACGTAAAGTCTTAAAAAGGTTTCCAACTCTTGATTTACCCTCTCCGTCTGCCCATTCGTCTGAGGGTGGTAGGCTGACGAAAACTTGAGGTTGACTTGCATGGCAGAACAAAGGGCTCTCCAAAACCTTGCCACGAACTGAACTCCACGGTCAGATATAATTTCAGTGGGTAGTCCATGTAAACGGAAAATCTCCCGTAGGAAGATTTGAGCAAGCTTTGGAGCAGAAGGAAGACCTTGGAGTGGAACAAAATGGGCCATTTTGGTAAACCTGTCGACAACTACCCAGATGGTATTAAATCCTTGAGAAGAGGGAAGGTCAAAGATGAAATCCATGGACAAGTGTGACCAGGGACGGCTGGGAACAGATAATGGCTGTAACTGACCTGCTGGAGACTGACAGGGAGTCTTGTGCTGCGCACACTTAGGGCAAGACGCCACGAAGTCCTTGATGTCGACCTTCATCTTCGGCCACCAGTATGTTTCGGAGAGAAACTTGAAAGTCTTTAGGACACCAGGATGCCCAGTGAATTTAGACTGATGAGCCCAAGACAGCAACTTGGGACGAAGTTCAGGAGAAATGAAAGTCTTACCGGGAGGCGGAACTGGAGAAACTTGAGACGAAGCAAATACAACTGGATTCAGAATGGAATGTGGAACTGGATCAGACGTCTCTTCTTCAGATTCCATAGATCGAGACAAAGCATCTGCTTTGGTATTCTGAGAACCTGGGCAGAAATTAAGCTTGAAGTTAAAACGGGAGAAGAACATAGCCCACCGGGACTGGCGAGGATAAAGACACTGGGCTGCCTTTAAGTAGAGCAGGTTCTTGTGATCTGTGTAGATGTTGAATGGAAACTTTGCCCCTTCCAGGAGATACCTCCATTCCTCAAGGGCCAGCTTGATCGCCAGTAATTCTTGATCACTAATGGAATAGTTAGCTTCTGCAGGAAGGAATTTTCGAGAGAAAAATCCACACGGATGAATCTTCCCATCAGCTCCTATTTGGGAGAGAACAGCTCCAACTCCCACGGTGGAAGCATCTACCTCCAACTCGAATGGCTTGTTAACATCTGGTTGCGACAGAACTGGGGCGGACATGAAAGCCTGCTTGATTTTCTGAAACGCAGCCAAGGCATCTTCTGACCAGTTGGAATGATCTGCCCCCTTTTGAGTTAAGCTGGTAATAGGAGCAATGAGAGTTGAGAATCCTCTGATGAACTTCCTGTAATAATTAGCGAATCCCAGGAATCGCTGAATGGACTTGAGAGTACTCGGAATAGACCAATTGGCAATGGCTTCCAATTTTGTCGGGTCCATCTGAAGATCTGATCCAGAAATTATATACCCTAGGAAGGGTATGGAGGGCACCTCGAAGGTACATTTAGACAACTTGCCATAGAGACGGTTCTCACGAAGACGTCGGAGAACCTCACGGACTTGTAGACGATGTGAAGAGAGATCTTGGGAGAAGATGAGGATATCATCCAGATAAACTACAAGATACTTATACAGAACATCACGGAAGATTTAGCTAACAAAGTGCTGGAACACTGCTGGAGCATTACTCAACCCGAATGGCATTACTAGGTACTCGTAATGACCATCCCGAGTATTAAAGGCTGTCTTCCATTCGTCACCACTACGTATTCTGATGAGATTATAGACACCGCGGAGATCTAACTTGGTGAAGATGCGGGCTCCCTTGACTCTATCAAATAATTCAGTGATGAGAGGTAATGGATAACTGTTTTTGATGGTAATATCGTTGAGACCTCGGTAGTCGATGCATGGACGTAACCCTCCATCCTTCTTTTTAACAAAGAAAAAGCCTGCACCAGCAGGAGAAGACGAAGGGCGGATGAATCCTTTCTGTAAGTTCTCCCTGATGTATTCACTCATTGCCTCGGTTTCAGGAATGGATAACGGATAAGTACGCCCTCTAGGTGGTTTCTTGCCGGGAATGAGGTCAATGGGGCAATCCCACTCTCTATGGGGCGGCAGAACATCAGCGGCCTTTTCACTGAAGACGTCAGAGAAATCTTGGTAGGCCACAGGAAGACTTGACTGGTTTTTAATTCAGAAGACCTTACAGGACAAACTTGGGCTAAGCAGGACTGACGGCAATGTGAACCCCAGGAAGTGAGTTGTAACGTAGACCAATCAATCTGCGGATTATGTAGTTGGAGCCAGGGCACACCCAACACGATCTCCTGGGTTGCCTGAGGAATGACTAGAAACTTTATTAATTCGGAATGCAGGAACCTGACTCCCAGTACCACTGGCCTGGTTTGGTGAGAGATATAACCCTTGGAAATTCGGCTACCATCCACTGCAGTGATGTAGACTGGATACGAGAGTTCGCAGACTGGCAAACGAAACTTATCTACTGCAGCTTGAGTAATGAAGTTTCCAGTTGCTCCACAGTCCACTAGCGCAGTTGCAGATTGGAGTCCAGCCGTGGTCTCTAAAGTCACAGGAAGAATAAGGTCTTGGTTTGAAGGAGCTTGTCTAGAAGATCCCAACTTGACTCCTCCTTTACAAGTCAGGATCTGGCGTTTCCGAAACGCACTGTACAAGAATTGATTTGGTGACCTGTAGCCGCACAATAAAGACACAGTCTCTCTCGAAGTCTTCTTGACCGCTCCTCTGGAGTTAAGCGGGACCTATTAATTTGCATAGGCTCATCAGAAGGTGGAGGCTGAAATTGTACTGAAGGTACCATTCTTGACTTGCGAGGCTCACTACGAGCACGCTCACTGTTGTGTTCGCGAATGCGAGAGTCCAACTTAATACACAGAGAAATTAACTCAGATAATTGCTCAGGGATATCACGGGTTGCCAGTTCATCTTTGATCCGATCCGAGAGTCCATGCCAGAAGGCTGCTACCAGGGCTTGATTATTCCACTGAATCTCTGCGGCTAACGTCTGGAACTGGATGATGTATTGGCCCATACTATGGGTACCTTGACGAAGCTGGATAAGATCTGCAGAGGCTGATGTTGCACGACCCGGTTCATCAAAGATGCGTCTGAAGGTTGACACAAATTCAGCATAGTTGTTCATCAGAGGGTCAGCACGTTCCCACAGAGGAGACACCCAACTCAAGGCTGATCCAGAGAGCAGTGAAATAATGTAGGCAACCTTGGATCTTGGCGTGGGGAAATTATGTGATAATAATTCAAACTGGATTTCACATTGGTTAAGAAACCCACGACATAGCTTCGGACTGCCATCATATTTGCTGGGCACGGGCAGGTGCAAGCGTGACACTGGAGTTGATGCAGCCGGTGAAGAAGAACCCACAGCACTTGCAGGTGCAGGGGTAACTGGAACTGGAGAAACAAGTACACTAGGCAGAGATTGTTGTAGTGTATCAAGACGGGAGGACATTCCTTGCAGGAACTGAAACATCTGCTGCTGCGCAGCCTCTTGACCATCCAAACGAGAGACCAGGTTTTGTAAGGCACCTGACCCCACACTCTGACCTCCGTCCGAGTCCATCGGTCCTGGACTTACTGTCAGGTTCGGTTTGGTTTGTGTCCCCTCCTCTATGGCAAAACAATGAGAGTCTATGGCAATAACAGTGAGAGTCTATGGCAATAGCAGTATGATGGTATTGTTGATCAAGGGATCAATATGCTGGTATGGAAACCAGTGATGATTAAAACGTGGAGCCAGCAGAGATGATGATATTGGTAGCAAACCTGGTAGCAGATGCAGGAGACTGGTGTAAGGTTCACAGTGCTGATGGAAATGCACGGGCAGCTTGCAAGCTGATTCACAGGTGAGATGATGAGATGCACCTGGAGAGAGAGTCTCTACTGCTGAGGACTGGAGCACACTGTAGCTGTAGAAGGTGTGGAGCCAGATAACAAATGCAGGGATTGCTGGTGCTTGTGGTTCCACTGAGATATCGGAACAGACAGGAAGGCAAACAGGAACACGGAGAAACAGGAGAGCGGATCCAGACACATGGGTCGCAGGAGTGACACAAAGTCCAGGACAACCACTGACTCACCCTGCAGCTCCTGATATACCCCTTGGTCTGCAGGCATTGGCTGGAGTAGAACGAGGAGGTGCGGCCAAGCTCCGGATTGGCTGCCGCATTCAGACTGAGGGAAACTGTCATGGCGGCGCCCATGCCGCGGCCCGGCGGGAACGCGGTGTGCTTGCACGCCTGCTGACAACAGGAGCGTTCCTAGGCCCAGGATGACATCCAGCGACAGGGAGACCGGTGACAGCAAAACGTAGGGACCCCGGACGGAGTCCGCACCGACGGACAGATGCAGCTGTGGTAAGTCGATTCCTGACAATCATAAATTGGCAAAAAGTAGACAATATATGATTGTGGCTATAAGGGATGTGTTGGAGGTTACAGAAACCACTCCTGTACCTCAGGAGAAAGCTTATTTATGTAAGGAAAAGAAATCCAAAGTCACGTTCCCTCCTTCACACAAACTAAATGCTCTGTTTGAAGGGATGTGGGTGAATCCTGATAAAAAAAATTGCATTCCCAAAAGGATTCACATAGCTTATCTTTTCCCGGTTGAAGACACGAAAAAATGGGAGTCACCCCCTGTGTTAGACAGTGCACTTTCCAGGTTGATAAAGAAGGTAATTATTCCTGCTCCTGCCACAGCTTCTCTTAAAGAGCCGGCAGACCGCAAAATGGAAACGACATTGAAATCCATTTATGTTACCAATGGTACACTGCTCAGGCTCACTATTGCCTGCGCATGGATGAGTCGCGCTATTGAAAAATGGTCAGAAAGCGTGTCATCAGAAATTGACACAATTGATAAAGATGAGATACTCATTAAGTTAGGGAATATCAAGGACGCTGCTGCCTACATGCTGGAAGCAATGAAGTATATTGGACTCTTGAGTTCACAAGCCGCTACCATGGCAGTATCGGCTAGGCGGGCGTTATGGATTCGCCAGTGGAACGCGGATGCAGTTTCCAAAAGAAACATGGAGGCTCTCCCATATAAAGGTGAGGGCTTATTTGGCGATGGCCTTGGATGCGTTAGTCTCGGCGGCTACCGCAGGTAAGTCATCATTTTTGCCCTCTGCGCCTGCACCGGCAAAAAAGACCTATCACCCGCAAATGCAGTCCTTTCGGCCCAATAAATACAAAAAGACGAGAGGTTCCCCCTTCTTTGCAGGAAGGGGAAGGGGAAAGAATCCCACAATGGCTCCAGGTTCCCAAGAGCAAAAGTCTACCCCTAATTCTGTCAAATCCCCAGCATGACGCTGGAACTCCCTTGCGTGAGGCCGCTCGGGTGGGGGCACGTCTCAAACTCTTCAGCCAGGATTGGATTCTGTCTGGCCTGGGCCCCTGGGTGTTGCAAATAGTATCCCAGGGATACAAACTACAGTTTCAAGACGTTCCTCCATGCCGATTTTTCAAATCGACCTTGCCAGCTTCTCCGCCAGAGACAGAAGCAGTAACAGCGGCAATCCAAAAAATTATGTCAAGACCATGTTATAATCCTGGTACCGTTGTCACAACAAGGGCGGGGTTTTTATTCAAGCCTTTTTGTTGTTCCGAAGCCAGACGGCTTGGTCAGACCGATCCTAAATCTAAAAAATCTGAATATCTTCCTGAAAAGGTTCAAGTTCAAGATGGAATCACTTCGGGCGGTGATTGCCAGTCTGGAGGAGTGGGACTACTTGGTGTCAGTGGACATAAAGGATGCTTACCTGCATGTTCCCATTTATCATCCTCAATATGGCTTATCTGAAATTCGCGATTCAGGATTGCCATTACCAATTCCAGACGTTACCTTTCGGTCTCTCCACGACGCTGAGGGTATTCACCAAGGTGATGGCGGAAATGATGGTCCTCCTTCGTCAGAAAGGAGTCAATATAATCCCTTATCTGGATGACCTCCTGATAAAGGCGAGATCCAGGGAGCAGTTATTACAAAACATATCTCTCTCCCTGTCAATACTCCAACAACACGGGTGGATCATAAATTACCCAAAGTCACAGTTGGAACCGACGACAAGGTTGTCTTTCTTCTGGATGATTCTGGACACAGAAATTCAGAGTGTATTTCTTCCGCTGGAAAAGGCTCTGGAAATCCAGAAACAGGTAAAACAGACATTGAAACCATCAAGTGTGTCGATCCATCAGTGCATTCGGTTGTTGGGGAAGATGGTGGCGGCCTACGAGGCCATACAGTTTGGCAGGTTCCATGCCAGAGTATTCCAGTGGGACCTGTTGGACAAGTCGTCGGGGTCACACCTACACATGCACAAATAGATAATCCTGTCGTCAAAAACCAGGATTTTGCTCCTGTGGTGGTTGCACAGCTCTCACCTGCTAGAGGGACGCAGGTTCGGCATTCAGGACTGGGTCCTAGTAACCACGGATGCAAGTCTCCGAGGCTGGGGAGCAGTCTCTCGGGGAGAAAAATTCCAGGGACGTTGGTCACATCAGGAAGCCTGCCTTCACATAAACGTGCTGGAGCTAAGAGCCATTTACAACGGCCTTCAACTAGCAGTACATCTTCTTCAAGACCATCCCGTGCAGATCCAGGCGGACAATGTAACAGCAGTCGCATACATAAAAAGGCAGGGCAGAACGAAAAGCAGAGCGGCAATGGCAGAGGCGACAAAAAGTCTTCGCTGGGCAGAAAAACATCTACAAGCTCTATTGGCAATATTCATTCCGGGAGTAGACATCTGGGAAGCAGACTTCCTTAGCAGACACAATCTCCATCCAGGAGAGTGGGGCCTCCACCAAGAAGTCTTCGCAGAGGTGACAAGTCTTTGGGGAGTTCCTCAAACAGACATGATGGCATCTCGTCTCAACAAGAAGCTTCAGAGATACTGTTCCAGGTCGAGAGACCCTCAAGCAGTAGCAGTGGATGCACTGGTGACCCAGTGGGTGTTTCCGTCAGTGTAAGTTTTCCCTCCACTCCCGCTGATCCCAAAAGTACTCAGGATCATAAGAAAGACAAGGGTTCGAGCAATCTTCATTGCCCCAGACTGGCCAAGAAGGGCTTGGTACCCAGATCTTCAGCAGTTACTCATAGGAGATCCTCGGCCTCTCCCTCCTCGGGAGGACCTGCTGCAGCAGGGGCCATGTGTGTACCAAGACTTACCGCGGCTACGTTTGACGGCATGGCTGTTGAGCGCCGTATCCTAGCCAGGAAGGGTATTCCTAAGGAGGTCATCCCCACCCTTATTTAGGCCAGAAAGGGAGTAACATCAAAACATTACCACCGTATTTGGAGAAAATATGTGTCTTGGTGTGAATCCAAGAAAGCTCCTACGGAAGAGTTTCACTTAGGACGTTTTCTCCATTTTTTGCAGGATGGTGTGGAGACGGGCCTACGATTGGGATCAATCAAGGTCCAAATTTTGGCCTTGTCAGTGTTCTTCCAAAAACAATTGGCCTCTCTTCCAGAGGTTCAGACCTTCGTGAAAGGGGTTCTGCACATCCAGCCTCCATTCGTGCCTCCAGTGGCACCATGGGACCTTAACGCGGTATTGCAGTTCCTTCAATCGGATTGGTTTGAGCCTCTACAAAAGATAGAGTTGAAGTTTCTCACTTGAAAGTGGTGATGCTTTTGGCATTGGCATCCGCAAGGCAGGTGTCTGAATTGGGGGCCTTGTCTCACAAGAGCCCTTACCTGATTTTCCATGAAGATAGGGCAGAGTTGCGGACTCGCCAACATTTTCTTCCAAAGGTGGTTTCTGCTTTTCACATAAACCAACCTATTGTGGTGCCAGTAGGTACTGACACAGTCACTGATTCAAAGTCTCTAGATGTGGTTAGAGCTTTGAAAATCTATGTTGCTAGAACAGCTTGTATACGGAAAACAGAGGCTCTGTTTGTCCTGTATGATCACAACAAGATTGGCTGTCCTGCTTCCAAGCAGACTATTGCACGTTGGATTAGAAATATGATTCAGCAAGCTCATACTACGGCTGGATTGCCATTACCAACGTCGGTAAAGGCCCACTCCACTAGGAAGGTGGGCTCATTCTGGGCAGCTGCCCGGGGGGTCTCGGCATTACAACTTTGCCGAGCAGCTACTTGGTCAGGGTCAAACACATTTGCTAAGTTCTACAAGTTTGACACCTTGGCCGATGAGGACCTAAAGTTTGGTCAATCAGTGCTGCAGGGTCATCCGCACTCTCCTGCCCGTACTGGAGCTTTGGTATAGACCCCATGGTCTTGATGTCATCCCCAGCATCCTCTAGGACGTATGAGAAAATAGGATTTTGATAACATACTGGTAAATCCTTTTCTCCTAGTCCGTAGAGGATGCTGGGCGCCTGTCCCAGTGCGTACTTTACCTGCAGTTTAGTTATTACAGTTACACAAGTTGTGTTATCTTGGTTTCAGCATGTTGCTGCAATTAGTTCATGCCTGTTGGCGTGTGTTATGTTGGGGTGTGGTATTGAAAGTCGACAGTAACTAGGTCGACAATGTCTAGGTCGACCACTATTGGTCGACAATGTCTAGGTCGACCACTATTGGTCGACAGTAACTAGGTCGACAGGGTGTCTAGGTCGACAGGGTCTTTAGGTCGACAGGTCAAAAGGTCGACATGAGTTTTTAATGTTATTTTGGTGTTGTTTTCTTCGTAGAGTGACCGGCAACCCCAATTAGTGCACCGCGTTCGCTCGCCATGCTTCGGGCATGGTGCCTTCGCTCCGCTACCGCTTCGCTCGGCACAGATTACCGTTCCAATCGTAGTCCACGTGGATCGTTAAGTATGAAAAGGTTCAAAAAAAGAAAAAAGTTAGAAAAAACTCATGTCGACCTTTTGACCTGTCGACCTAGAACATGTCAACCTAAAGACCCTGTCAACCTAGACATCCT
This sequence comes from Pseudophryne corroboree, assembly GCF_028390025.1. Taxonomy (NCBI): domain Eukaryota; kingdom Metazoa; phylum Chordata; class Amphibia; order Anura; family Myobatrachidae; genus Pseudophryne; species Pseudophryne corroboree. The sequence goes on from NC_086444.1 coordinate 685,332,652, forward strand.
GTCGACCTAGTTACTGTCGACCAATAGTGGTCGACCTAGACATTGTCGACCTAGTTACGGTCGACTTTCAGTCCAGATCCCGTTATGTTGAATGCCATGTGTGCGGCATGGTTGAGGGTGTGAGTTGGTAGATATCTCACCACTTGTTAAGTAATTCCTTTCCTCGAAATGTCAGTCTCCCTGGGCACAGTTCCTACAACTGGGGTCTGGAGGAGGGGCATAGAGGGAGGAGCCAGTTCACACCCATTCAAAGTCTTATAGTGTGCCCATGTCTCCTGCGGATCCCGTCTATACCCCATGGTCTTGATGTCATCCCCCGCATCCTCTACGGACTAGGAGAAAAGGATTTACCGGTAGGTTATCAAAATCCTATTTTTTCATGCTGTGATGTTTTGAATACACCTTTATATTTTTCAGAAAGACTGAGTGCCACTGCTATTGTTCCAATCGGGAGGCATTTGATATGCTGGCTGTCGGGATCCTGACAGCCGGCATACCGATAACTTTTCTCCCTCTTCGGGGGTCCACGACACCGCTGGAGGGAAAATAAATAGCATGGCATGCGTAGAGCGCCACCATGCCCGCAACAGTCTCTTTTGCACTTGCCCCGCTGCCGGGATCCCAGTGCCAGTATGCTGGGCGACCGGGATCCCAACAGCCGGCATAATGTAGTAGACCCATTCCAATCTATGCAATACCCACACAGAGGGCACCGGAGGAGATAGCAGTTTACAGTGGAGTGTGTATATATTCACAGATAGGAAGATCTAACATGATGGAATACAACAGACCATTAGTGTTCTATTAATAGATGGTCTTATGATCATGCCCCTGGTTTTTAATATTGACAAATATTTGTACTCTCACAGCTCCCATCCTCAGCTCCACAATCTCCCATCATGTAACCACCTGGAACTGTCATTTGGCTTTAAACTACATGCTAATGTGCCCCATTATGATAAGCTGTACAGGGCCCGCTTAACAATGGTTGGAACTCCAGCTCCAGGCTTACACATGAAAAAAGCCCATCATCATGACAGCATGATGATGACCAGCCACCAGCTGGCCCCACAGTCGGCCATATATGTATATATGTATTGAAATTATATATCTATTTTCCTCACAAAATGATGCAGTTTTTATACAGATGTAGCCAGGGCCCAGTGGGACACCATGTGAGATCCTGCTAGGTCGGTCCCATCATCTCCTTGGCCAGGCTGGTCTTTTAGTCCCCTCACACCACTGGCTGGGCTGGCTCCTAGCCACGCTTCTGGGATTTGCGCTCTGCTGCGCAACGCAAACCGGAAGTTGTCAGCAGCTCTGGCTTGCAGGCACATCCTAGCCGGGAGCAGCAACAACTGTGTATGCATAGCAGGGCTCCATTGGGATGTAATAGGCTAACCAGCCATACAGGCTCGGGATATCACAGAGATTATAACCCCACTCGGATTTATGCTAGTTTTCTATCTCAATTCACCTCTGGCAGTGGCAGAACTATCACCCCTGAAGCTACTGTAGAGGCGCAGGGCTGCGGGGGTGCCGCCACTGATCCAGAGCAGATTGGCTTGCAAACTAGCCGTCCGCATGTCAATCTGCTAAATGTCCCTCCCAAAATGGCCACCACCATGGAGGACAACGAGCTTGACACCCAGCGCATGAAATCTCTGGCAACGAGCATGACACTTTGAGCATGAAAACCCCTGGCACCATGCATGGAACGAAGATCATGAAACCCTTGGCAACGATCAGGTAATTTAAAAGTAATTAGAAGCCTTACTGTAGGGCTTAATGTATAATGGGCATTGCGGTGTGTGGCATAATGTACACAGGGCATTGCGATGTGTGGCATAATGTATCACAGACATTGTGGTAAGTGGTATAATGTCTTAGGGGTAATGCAGTGTGTGGCATAATGTATAACAGGCATTGTGGTGTGTGTCATAATGTGTCACAGGCATGACGGTGTGTGATATACTACAGGTTGAGTATCCCTTATCCAAAATGCTTGGGACCAGAGGTATTTTGGATATGGGATTTTTCCGTATTTTGGAATAATTGCATACCATAATGGGATATCATGGTGATGGGACCTAAATCTAAGCACAGAATGCATTTATGTTTCATATACACCTTATACACACAGCCTGAAGGTAATTTTAGCCAATATTTTTTATAACTTTGTGCATTAAACAAAGTGTGTCTACATTCACACAATTCATTTATGTTTCATATATACCTTATACACACAGCCTGAAGGTCATTTAATACAATATTTTTAATAACTTTGTGTATTAAACAAAGTTTGTATACATTGAGCCATTAAAAAACAAAGGTTTCACTATCTCACTCTCACTCAAAAAAGTCTGTATTTCGGAATATTCCGTATTTCGGAATATTTGGATATGGGATACTCAACCTGTATATCACGCGCATTGTATGTGGTATAATGTCTCAGGTATTGCAGTGTGTGGTATAATATATAACGGGCATTTTGGGGTGTGTGTCATAATGTGTTACAGGCATGACAGTGTGTGGTATACTGTATCACAGGCATTGTATGTGGTATGTCTCAGGGGCATTGCAGTGTGTGGTATAATGTATAACTGGGATTTCGGTGTGTGTGTCATAATGTGTCACAGGCATGACAGTGTGGTATACTGCATCACGGGCATTGTATGTAGTATATCTCAGGAGCACTGCAGTGTGTAGGATAATGTATAATTGGCATTGCGGTGCGTGCCATAATTTGTCACAGGCATTACAATGTGTGCCATAATGTGTCACAGTCATTATGGTATGTGGTATAATGTCTAATGGGCATTGCGGTGTGTGGCATAATGTGTCACAGGCATTATGGTGTATAGCATAATGTGTCAGGGGAATTAGAGTGTGTGGCATATTGTGTAATGGGCATTATGATGTGTGGCATAATGTCTAAGGGCCATTGCGGTGTGTGGCATAATGTGTAAGGGGCATTACTATAAGGAGAAAAAATAACAAATAATGTTAGGGGCAAGAATCCAGATTATTATTTTTTTCCTCTGGTGGCCAATTTCTAGGTGTGCAGGTTGCAAAACTGGGGTATAAGGTAGTCTTTTCCTGCAATACCACACCCCTTTCAGTGAAGCCACACCCATTTTAGTGAGGCCAAGCCCTTTTTTACGGTGCACGCCACAGGCACGCACAAGTTCATTACTTTTCTAGTGGCAATTATGAGGAGGGCGCCAGAGAATTTTTCTGGCTTGGGGGAGACATTTTTTTAGTTACGCCACTGCCCCTTGGATGTAGCCATGCTTATCATTGCTGTGATGTGGCATGCTGCAACACTACTTGCTGCATGGCATGTCAGGCTGCAACTAAGGGGGTCATTCTGACCCGATCGCACGCTGCAGTTTTTCGCAGCGAAGCGATCGTGTCAGAACTGCGCATGCGCTGGCGCTGCAGTGCGCCGGCGCATGGCCACCCGTCGCTGCGTTACTATTGCCTCTACCTGATTGACAGGCAGAGGCGGTCGATGGGCGGGAGGGGGTGAAACGGCGGCATTTGGCTGCTGTTTTGTGGGCACGGTTCGGCCAACACAGGTGTGGCTGGAGAGTGTGGGGAGTGGCCCGCAGCGGCTGCGTGACGTCACACGCAGCTGCGGTGGGCCGGGGAGTTACAAGTAGCTCCCGGCCAGCATGCTAAAGCTGCACTGGTCGGGAGCTACTCTTGCTGCTGTGCGATGTCTTTGCACTTCTGCGAGGGGAGGGTGGCGGCACTGACATGCGGGGTGGACTAGCCCGGTGCTGTTCACCCACCCCCCGCATATCTGAGTTCATGATCGTAGCTGTGCTACATTTAGCACAGCTACGATCAACTCAGAATGACCCCCTAAATACAGGTGGTGATTGCTCCATTAATTCCTTATGGAATTACTGGAGTGATTGCAGACTGCAAATAGTCACAGTCCGCCACACTATGTAGTATGCCGCAACGCAGCAAGCTGAGCATGGCTACATCTGTAATTTAACATAATTAGAGAGACATTGGGGCTGATAATGTACGAGTAAACACTCTCACACGGCACTGGCCACACCCACACACTGCCTCCTCCGCATCCCTCAAGGACACTTGAACATTTTCAGTTGCAGCCCCATATGGTTCTGCTCCCAGGGCCTGACCCAACCACCTTTTATCTGGCCTTCTGGAATTTTATCAAATACAACAGGTATAAACCTTCCTAGTACACACAGCGCAAAATGGGGAAAAAAGGAATACGTTCCTGGTTTAATATGCAGGGTCGGATATCTCTGTCTGGATCCTCCAGGTAAGTAATATCCAGTTTTTATGTTCCCAATATGAAACAAAAAATAGCAAAAAAAACACCAATGTGTAGTAATTCACAACAATAAACTACACTGCTCAAAAAAATAAAGGCAACACTAAAATAACACATCCTAGATCTGACTGAATGAAACATTCTTATTAAATACTTTGTTCTTTACATAGTTGAATCACACAAAAATTATCAATGGAAATCAAATTTATTAACCATGGAGGTCTGGATTTGGAGTGACACTCAAAATTAAAGGGGAAAAACACACTACAGGCTGATGCAACTTTGAAGTAATGTCCTTAAAACAAGTCAAAATGAGGCTCAGTAGTGTGTGTGGCCTCCACGTGCCTGTATGACCTCCCTACAATGCCTGGGCATGCTCCTGATGAGGTGGCGGATGGTCTCCTGAGGGATCTCCTCCCAGACCTGGACTAAAACATCCGCCAACTCCTGGACAGTCTGTGGTGCAATGGAGTGAGACATGATGTCCCAGATGTGCTCAATTGGATTCAGGTCTGGGGAATAGGCGGGCCAGTCCATAGCATCAATGCCTTCTTCTTGCAGGAACTGCTGACACACTCCAGCCACATGAGGTCTAGCATTGTCTTGCATTAGGAGGAACCCAGGGCCAACCGCACCAGCATATGGTCTCACAAGGGGTCTGAGGATCTCATCTCGGTACCTAATGGCAGTCAGGCTACCTCTGGCGAGCACATGGAGGGCTGTGCGGCCCCCCAAAGAAATGCCCCCCCACACCATTACTGACCCACTGCCAAACCGGTTATGCTGGAGAATGTTGCAGGCAGCAGAACATTCTCCTTGGCATCTCCAGACTCTGTCACATGTGCTCAGTGAGAACCTGCTTTCATCTGTGAAGAGCACAGGGCGCCAGTGGCGAATTTGCCAATCTTGGTGTTCTCTGGCAAATGCCAAACATTCTGCACGGTGTTGTGCTGTAAGCACAACCCCCACCTGTGGACGTCGGGCCCTCATACCATCTTCATGGAGTCTGTTTCTGATCGTTTGAGTAGACACATGCACATTTGTGGCTTGCTGGAGGTCATTTTGCTGGGCTCTGGCAGTGCTCCTCCTTGCACAAGGGTGGAGGTAGCGATCCTGCTGCTGGGTTGTTGCCCTCCTACGGCCTCCTCCACATCTCCTGATGTACTGGCCTGTCTCCTGGTAGCGCCTCCATGCTCTGGACACTACACTGACAGACACAGCAAACCTTCTTGCCACAGCTCGCATTGATGTGCCATCCTGGATGAGCTGCACTACCTGAGCCACTACCTGAGCCCCTTGTGTGGGTTGTAGACTCCGTCTCATGCTACCACTAGAGTGAAAGCACCGCCAGCTTTCAAAAGTGACCAAAACATCAGCCAGAAAGCATAGGAGCTGAGAAGTGGTCTGTGGTCACCACCTGCAGAACAACTCCTTTATTGGGGGTGTCTTGCTAATTGCCTATAATTTCCACCTGTTGTCTATTCCATTTGCACAACAGCATGTGAAATTGATTGTCAATCAGTGTTGCTTCCTAAGTGTACAGTTTGATTTCACAGAAGTGTGATTGACTTGGAGTTACATTGTGTTGTTTAAGTGTTCCCTTTATTTTTTTTGAGATTTCTGTGCTACAAAAAGGTTTAAAATATGCACCAACCAACTATGTAAAGCCGTTTCAGTTATACTTAGATTTAAAAAGATTTACAAGGAAGTTGACTATCAAAAAGTTTTTTTGCCAATCAATAAAACACAGATCAATATGCACAGAACTCTATCACCCCCTTCAAACCTAAATCGTTTTTTTCCCCAGGCATGTACAGGGTCCTTTTATAGAATCATTTATTGCTCTTGTTTTGGAGGATTTAAAAGTGATACAGTCTAAACCCAAGAAAAAGTTTAATATGACTTTGAAGGAAAGAAAGGCTCTGGGTGATTTGAAGAAGAATAAAAACATTATCATTATGCCTGCATATAAGGGGGGGGGGGTAGTTGTGATGGATCTCAATAAATATAAGGATGAAGTTATGCGTCACCTTAATGAGCCCTCTAGTTATAGAAAGTTGAGAAACAACCCAACTGAATCAACCCTGTCTAAACTAAAGGATTTAATTGATAAATATGAACGGAGTGGTAAAGAAGCCAAATTCATCTTGTCTGAAAATCCAGTAACACCTGTGAACTATATTCTTCCAAAGGTCCATAAAAGCCTGGTTGACCCACCAGGAAGGCCAATAATTTCAGGAGTTGGGTCAATAACAGTGAATTTATCACAGTTTATCGATTTCTTATTACAACCAATGGTACTTACCAATAAGTCATACTTAAAAGATACTAAAGATTTCCTTACAATGTTAGAAACTATTGAATGGAGGGAGGGTGATTGGCTTGTAACCACTGACGTTAGCTCCCTCTACACTATTATAGACCACAAACATGGAATAGAGGCGATTTATATTTTTCTATATCAGTCTGATTTACCAGAAGATATGAGAAATCTTCTCATAGAGGGGATACAATTTATTCTTCACAATAACTTTTTCCTCTTTAAAGATCAATTTTACATTCAAAAGACAGGGACTGCTATGGGCACCAGGTTTGCTCAGAGTTATGCCATCCTCTTTATGGGGTTGTGGGAAACCAAATCAATCTGGTCCAATGACATACTTGGGGTGAACCTGGTGTCCTATGCATGATACATAGTGTCGAAGTCAAAAATACGCATTTACACAGACATGCCACACAGATAGATTCAACACATATTTCATACAGCACATAAATTTGAACATAAGCACCAGACATCATATGGTTTATATAAATTATATAATGGAGTAACGTCATGTATGTGTATCATTGGAAGAGAGCAAGATGGACATGTCGTGCTTGGTGTCAAAGTAAGGAGATTAATGTGTAGATTTATTTGATGCTTGTTATTAAGTTGTAGCACATTGCCATGAGTAGTTATGATTGAATGTAGGAATATAAAGCTACAATTCTGATGAGAACAATGGACATTCCAATGATAAGGAATGGTCCAATAAATTTGGGTCCCAATCTAGCCGAGGGTTGTCGGAGCTTGATGTTGCGAGTTGACAACCACACCTTATCTCCCACCTTAAAAGTGCAAGGACGTCGGAGCCTATCAGAAAATTTATTTTCTCAAAAGGCAGTTTTCTCAGGGCAAGGTGCACTTTTCTCCAAATTGCTCTGAGATGGGAGGTTAAGGTCAACGAGGAGACTGGAGAATGATGGAAAAAAGAGTTGGCTCTAGGATGAAAACCAAAGACTGAAAAGAATGGGGACTCCTTGGTGGAGGAATGACAAGAGTTATTATAAGCAAATTCGGCCAAAGGAAGAAATTCAGACCAATCATTCTGGAGTTTGGCCGAAAATAAGCGTAAATATTGTTTTAATGACTGGTTGACTCGTTCTGTTTGCCCGTTTGACTGTGGATGGTAACCAGATGTTAAAGACAGTTTCATATTCAATGAGGCACAAAAACATTTCCAGAATCGTGCAATGAATTGTGGACCCCGATCAGAGACAATATCAGTGGGCAAACCATGGAGCCTAAACACATGGCGGAGGAACAAAACTGCCAACCCTTGAGCAGAGGGTAATCGGGGAAGAGCAATGAAATGAGCCATTTTACTAAAACGGTCCACTACCACCCAAATGACTCGAAATTCGGCTGAAAGGGGAAGGTCCACCACGAAATCCATGGATATATGAGACCATGGCCTGAGAGGAACGGCTAAAGGCATGAGTTGCCCGATCGGCAACGAACGAGGGACCTTATGCTGTGCACAAACCTGACAGGAATGGACAAATTTCTTTACGTCTTTAGAAAGACTAGGCCACCACACCGAGCGAGAGACTAACTCCAAGGTCTTAGTGATACCTGGATGACCCGAGACTTTGTTGTCATGAAACTCAGCTAAAACAGTGCCTCTCAAAAATTCAGGGACAAAAAGACGATCAGCAGGAGTAAGTCTAGGAGCCTGGTGTTGAAGCTGGTTTAACGGAGTAAATAAATCCTGTGTGAGGCCTGCCCGGATGACTGATGGAACTATGGGGGTAGTAACAGGATTGCTATTGTGAACCGAAAGAAAGCAACGTGACAGGGCATCAGCTTTCGTATTCTTGGAACCAGGCCTGAAGGTGATAATAAACCTGAAACGAGTAAAAAACAATGCCCAACGTGCCTGCCGAGCATTAAGCCGTTTAGCTGACTCAATATATTGCAGGTTCTTATGGTCAGTAAATACTGTAATAGTATGCCTAGCTCCCTCCAGCCAATGCCTTCATTCCTCGAAAGCTTATTTTACTGCCAGTAATTCTCGATTACCAACGTCATAGTTGGATTCTGCGGATGAGAATTTCCTGGACATATAGGCACAAGGATGTAATTCCTGAGACTCCGGATCTTCCTGAGAAAGGATAGCCCCCACTCCAACCTCTGAGGCATCAACCTCAACAATAAAGGGGAGCTCCGGATTAGGGTGTCTGAGGACAGGAGCCGAGACAAAGGCCTGCTTCAAGGCCCGAAAGGCAGACTCAGCTTCAGGCGACCAATTGGAAGGATCCGCTCCTTTTTTAGTCAAAGCTACTATAGGAGCGACCAGGTCAGAAAAGGTATGAATGAACCGCCTATAATAATTTGCAAACCCTAAAAAGCGCTGAATTGCTTTTAAATTAGTGGGTTGTGCCCAATTAAGGATGGCCTGAAGTTTTTTCGGTTCCATAAAAAATCCCTGGGGAGAAATAATGTACCCCAAGAAGGACACTTCTGTGATGTGAAAATCACACTTTTCAAGCTTAGCGTATAAATGATTCTCTCGTAGTTTTTGAAGAACCAGACGCACCTGGGTAACATGTTGTTCCATAGACTCAGAGTATATCAAAATGTCATCTAAATAAACGACCACGAACTTCCCAAGGAAGTCACAGAGAACATCGTTGATGAGGTCTTGAAATACCACAGGAGCATTTGACAGGCCAAACGGCATCACCAGGTATTCATAGTGACCCGACTGAGTGCTGAAAGCCGTCTTCCACTCATCCCCAGATCTTATTCGGATGAGGTTGTAAGCTCCCCTAAGATCGATTTTTGAAAAAATCATGGCGGAGCGTAACTGATCAAAAAGCACTGAAATCAATGGCAGAGGATAGGTGTTTTTAACAGAAATTTTATTCAGAGCCCGAAAATCAATACATGGTCTGAGTGACCCATCTTTTTTCTCAACAAAGAAAAAACCTGCACTCAATGGAGATTTCGAAGGCCTAATAAAGCTTTTTTTCAGGCTTTCCTGAATGTAATTATTCATGGCCGTGGTTTCTGGCCCGGACAGGGCATATAATCTCCCCTTAGGCAAAGTGGCACCTGGTACTAACTCTATCGCACAGTCATAGGACCGATGGGGAGGCAGAATGTCCGCATTGCCTTTGGAAAACACATCGGCAAAATCCTGATATTCCACAGGAATAAGTTCTGGGACGACTGCCGCAACCCGGACTGGATGGGAAATACATTCCTTAACACAAAAAGGACCCCATTGGGAAATCTCCCCAGACAGCCAATCTATGGTGGGATTATGAAAGGCAAGCCAGGGGTGACCCAAAACTACAGGAACTGCCGGACAATGTGTAAGGTAAAATTCTATGTCTTCTGAATGTAAGGCCCCCACTGTCAGTAATACTGTAGGTGTGCGGTGAGTAATTATCCCATTGGAAAGCGGACCCCCATCCAAGCCGTGCATGGTGATACGTTTTTCCAATAAAATAATCAGATACTCACCTGCTGCTGATTCCAACTCACATACACTTAAAAATCCAAGCTTCACTTTAAAATACAAGCCTTCTTACAATGAGCAAGCTCTAATGAGTTTGTTCACAGACTAAATAGGCTCTCAAGCAGCTGATGTAATCAGCTCCTCCTCCTGATTACTCACACCTGATTCAACCCCTCCCCCTGGATTTCTACTCACACCTTTTAAAAAAAATATCACAGTACAGATACAAGCAACCAGATTCACATTAACTTTCTCCCACAATATTAATATCCCTATATGGATAGACAGAGAATAATATGATACTCACCTGCTGCTAATTCCAACTCACATACACTTAAAGATCCAAGCTTCACTTTAAAATACAAGCCTCCTTACAATGAGCAAGCTCTAATGAGTTTGTTCACAGACTAAATAGGCTCTCAAGCAGCTGATGTAATCAGCTCCTCATTCTGATTACTAACACCTGATGCAACCCCCTGCCCCTGGATTTCTACTCACACCTTTTAAAAAAAAATCACAGTACAGATACAAACAATGAGATTCACAATAACTTTCTCCCACAATATTACTATCCTTATATGGATAGACAGAGAATAATCAGATACTCACCTGCTGCTGATTCCAACTCACATACACTTAAAAATCCAAGCTTCACTTTAAAATGCAAGCCTCGATACAATGAGCAAGCTCTAATGAGATTGTTCACAGATTAAAAAGGCTCTCAAGCAGCTGATGTAATCAGCTCCTCCTCCTGATTACTCACACCTGATTCAAACCCTCCCCTGGATTTCTCCTCACACCTTTAAAAAAAAAATCACAGTACAGATACAATCAATCAGATTCACACTAACTTTCTCCTACATTATTACTATCCTTATATGGATAGACAGAGAATAATCAGATGCTCACCTGCTGCTGATTCCAACTCAAATACAATTAAAAATCTAAGCTTCACTTTAAAATACAAGCCTACTTAAAATGAGCAAGCTCTAATGAGTTTGTTCACAGATTAAAAAGGCTCTCAAGCAGCTGATGTAATCAGCTCCTCCTCCTAATTACTCACACCTGATTCAACCAACCAACCCCAGGATTTCTCCTCACACCTTTTTAAAAAAAATCACAGTACAGATACAAACAATCAGATTCACACGAACTTTATCTCACAATATTATTATCCCTCTATGGATAGACAGAGAATAATCAGATACTCACCTGCTGCTGATTCCAACTCATATACACTTAAAAATCCAAGCTTCACTTTAAAATACAAGCCTCCTTACAATGAGCAAGCTCAAATGAGTTTGTTCACAGTTTAAAAAGGCTCTCAAGCAGCTGATGTAATCAGCTCCTCCTCCTGATTACTCACACCTGATTCAACCCCTCCCCCTGGATTTCTCCTAACACCTTTTTTAAAAAAATCACAGTACAGATACGATACAATCAATCAATCAATCAGATTCACACTAACTTTATCCCACAACATTACTATCCCTATATGGATAGACAGAGAATAATCAGATAACTGCTGCTGATTCCAACTCATATATACTTAAAAATTCAAGCTTCACTTTAAAATACAAGCCTCCTTACAATTAGCAATCTCTAATGAGTTTGTTCACAGACTATATAAGCTCAAAAGCAGCTGATGTAATCAGCTCCTCCTCCTGATTACTCACACCTGATTCAACCCCCTCCCCCTGGATTTCTCCTAAGTCCTTTAAAAAAAAATCACAGTACAGATACAATCAATCTATCAATTAGATTCACACTAACTTTCTCCCACAATATTACTATCCCTATATGGATAAACAGAATAATCAGATACTCACCTGCTGCTGATTCCAACTCACATACACTTAAAAATCCAAGCTTCACTTTAAAATACAAGCCTCCTTACAATGAGCAAGCTCTAATGAGTTTGTTCACAGACTAAATAGGCTCTCAAGCAGCTGATGTAATCAGCTCCTCCTCCTGTATACTCACACATGATTCAACCACTCCCCCTGGATTTCTCCTCACACCTTTTAAAAAAAAATCACAGTACAGATAGAAACAATCAGATTCACACTAACTTTCTCCTACATTATTACTATCCTTATATGGATAGACAGAGAATAATCAGATACTCACCTGCTGCTGATTCCAACTCAAATACAATTAAAAATCTAAGCTTCACTTTAAAATACAAGCCTACTTAAAATGAGCAAGCTCTAATGAGTTTGTTCACAGACTAAATAGGCTCTCAAGCAGCTGATGTAATCAGCTCCTCATTCTGATTACTAACACCTGATTCAACCCCCTGCCCCTGGATTTCTCCTCACACCTTTTAAAAAAAAATGACAGTACAGATACAAACAATCAGATTCACAATAACTTTCTCCCACAATATTACTATCCTTATATGGATAGACAGAGAATAATCAGATACTCACCTGCTGCTGATTCCGACTCACCTACACTTAAAAATCCAAGCTTCACTTTAAAATGCAAGCCTCCTTACAATGAGCAACCTCTAATGAGATTGTTCACAGATTAAAAAGGCTCTCAAGCAGCTGATGTAATCAGCTTGATAATGCCGATTTATTACCTTATAACCTTCTCTATATACTGGTAAGAGATTCAGTACGCAATTGGCGTATGGGGTACCGTAAGGGTACGCACTTAGCGTAGCAGACGCTTATCCGTGGTCGAGACGCACATGCGGCACGCTCGCTCACAGCTTAACGCTTGGTGTCGAGCACGCTATAGGCGGCCGACTACCGTAATGCTACGCTACTAGCGCAGCGTACGCTCGTGACCACGAGGGGAACAAGAGCGGCGCAGACGCTCACGGGATGACACTCAGTAAACCTTGTATGCAACACAGTGAAAGACTGAGTTTGTACTGTAAACCTTACTACTGAAATACTGTAGCGATATAACGCTGCTTAACCTTGTTAATGTGAAAGCTGTTTGAGCGATTGAGATGCTCCGATTACACTCTGCACTGTAATAAACACACAATACCTTGCTAAGGTTCCAACACCTTTACTAACAATATCTAGCTATGTAAAAAGGGGAAAACAGTTAACAGTTCATACACTACAGGCTAACATCAATATCTAAGCAGAATAACTACACATAAATATACAATAGCGTCACAATCTTATACAATAACAGAGAGAGAATATGGCAAATACAAACAGGGAATAAGTTGGTCACAGAGAATAACTTACACACACTGGGGAATGATCGCTGCGCAGTCCTTGTACCAGCTCCGAGTTAGTCAATGATGAAAACCGTTTGTGGAGAGAAGACTGAGCTGGCCAGGCTGGCTGTCCTTATATACACTGCGTACAGTATACTACAAAGGGACCTATAATCTCATTGTTCATTGGACACAGGAATGTCTCCTCGCATCATAACAAAAGGTCATAGGTTAGTTTGAACAGGTGGGCTGTGACTATATCAAACTGCTCAGGTGGGAGGGAATCTCAGAATTCCCGCTGCATGGATAATGAACCGCAAATATAGTAAATGTCCAGAAACTACTAATAGACATAACTATACGCAGGAGCGATTAATCTTTACCTAACCAGCACCGGATAGTTTCTAATAAAATGTTCTTTAGTTAGGTACCAAACACAACTGCTCAAACCCTGTCTGACCCTTCGTACCATACAAAGAGGAATTCCTCTGTCCAGCGACCAGTTACATTAAACAAACTTACTGTTATTATTAAGGGGAACATTACCTATAAAACATACTATTTGAATTTATTATGTAACAATTGAGGCGCCCGCTAGACGCACACAAACTCTACCATAAATGCACATACCATGCGCTCGAGCGCATGGCCGAGGAGGCGCCGTCACGCAACTGCGAATATGCGCACGCACGGGAGAGAATGTGTACGTGCAGCGGGCAAGCGCATGGGGTGAATATATGGCAGCGTGTAGCATGATATTTTTCCGACTTTGACAGTCCACCCTTTGGCAGTCATCAATAACTGCCACTTCCTAAAACAGTTCAAAAAGAAAAATATATGTCATCATGTAAATACCATTTTATGATTGGGTAAAGGGAGGAGAGGAGCAGGTGGGAAAAAGTATGACCTAGTGAGATAGTAGAAGCATGTATGTATGAATCCATGTTTGAGGGGTCATGTATCATCGTGCCGTACGTGTTTTAAATCAAGCTTCGAGGTATTGCGAAGTATACATTTGAATCCTTCTTATCCCGTGTCAGGGATCTGTGGATGGGCTGTCAAACTCTACCGAGCTCTTTTCGGCTTTTGGTTGCAACAAATGGGGAGCACATTTAGTTGATGATACATGAATGGGGGGGGTATGTGAGTGCTGATATCTGTGTCTATATTCCCTATCGACTATGTGTGTTATTACCTGAAGGTTGTAGAGGTGAAGATAAGAAGCAATCGTTATAAATGCAGTCGTAAACTATGTGAGTTTAAATAAACAGTCGCCGATTGAGGTCTTGTCTGATGTATTGTCTTGATGTACATGTTGTCTGATGTCTCTCTGTGCTTTTGCTATAAATAGCGAGCAAAAGTTGTTCCATTGTCCATAAAGTTACAGTCTCTAAGGTATTGGGCTATCGTAAAAGTTAAAGTCACTAGGGATATTGGGGGTCTGTGGCATAGTCCATCAATGGTCTGTATAAAAGAGGTTGTAAAATTCTTCTTCCAAGCGGATGTCTTTGTACCTTGAAGGAAAACAAAGGAGAAACGGGTGAAAGAAACGGACCGTGGAATCATATTTTCATCACAACATTGTCTCTATCGTTGGGTCATAAATCAAATTAGTTGTTGTTATTACAGTGTCTTCGCTCCTCAGACTCATCACTCTAGTACTACCTTTACACTTCGTTAAAGCCCGAACGCATCTAAATATCAGTCCAACCAATATGATGACTCCCAGAATACACAAAAGATATTTCCCTACATCCATAATAATACCTTGGGCCCATTCTCCTACGCCCGAGAACCAATTTTGTGGGTTCAACCATGACACCCAACCGGTCAGCTCATTGCCCACAGCGGCGAGAGTGAGATTATGTCTCCTTCGGAACTCCCACTTTAATTGTAAAATGTCATCCATCTTTTGGTCTATGACCTCGGCCGGGTCCTCCGTGCTGTTTGTGATATACGTGCAGCATTTTATTCCATATTGAGTTGCTAGGGTAACACAATACCCGCCTGTCACAGCTGTGAGGTAATTAAGAATCATTCTATGCTGAACCAGTTCTGTTTTGTAGGCTTGTAACTCTTTCCCAGTGTACCTGAAAGTGTCGTCATACATTTCGGTGATATTGTCTAATAAATTTGCAAGCGCAGATATATATCTATAATTTATCACTCCTCTGGCGGTACGAGTGATATCTAACGCGAGTAGGAATTGAATCCCGGTGGATTCATGGATCAGATCAGAGGCCGGATGCTCTGTCCTCTCTATCAGGTGCCGTTTAACGACGTGCTCGTAATGAGTGTGAGTATAAGGAGCTTGGGCACTGCGGTGAATATCTTTCATCTTGTTATGGGATACAGTCATTACTTCAGGCAGTACTTTTCCAATATAACACAATCCCTCTGAGTTTGGGGCAAGCCACTTATACGCCTTTCTCCCGCATATGAAATACGCATCATCGGGGAGAACATATGGGACGGAGTATGACATAACCATGTTACAAATTTTCCATGTGAAATCTCCTAACCCTAATTCTCCCATCTGTTTAGTACACGTATCTGTTTGCATGATATGTGCACAGTATCCTGGTGATACTTCTCCAACTCGCATGGTCCTACTTCCTAGAGTGTACCTATACCGGAAAAAATTTCTATTGTCGACTATCTGGCGTATAAGCTCTGTGTCTTTGGGCATTTTGTCGGGTCTGTATGAAAAGGTCATGGTTTGATTACTCCATGACACTTCCCAATTTCCCGGCTTTCGGGGATTGGAAATGTTAAAGCACACTAAAGACCTATCCTTATGATATTGGTGGAGCTTCAAACTAGGAGGACTAGAGATATTAAACCTCTTGTCCACCGGCCTTCCACCACTTAGCTCAAGTACCTCTCCTACAGTTAAAGGGAATGGTACTAGTCCTGATTTGCTATGACCTTGAGGTACTTGAGAGCATACCCAACAGTCTGTCTGATTTAACACTTTACCCACTAAGAAGTGATAGTCACTCAATGGATGCCGGTCCATGTGGACATTAAAACTGGACTGACATTTCTTGATGCACCCATCCTCAACTATATTGTCACAATGCCTACAGATGCAGTTCTCTTCAGCTAACAATCCTTCACAATTCCTTCTATTGTCAATGCTACCAGATTGTTTTCTGATACTCGCCTTTACTCTGTGATTATGTCGCTCTTGGAAATTTACGCCTCCATCCTGGTCATCAGAACCCATTCCAGATCCTTTCACGACCTCCATGGTACTCTCACCGAAACAGACTGCTCTGGTCAACAACAGGGTCAACAGGAAAATCCGGATCACAGTCCCTTGGGGCAAGTCCATCTTAGAGCAGTAAAAGGAGAAAAATAAGAAAGGGGAAAGGAAATAGGAGGGAGGTGGGAACTGGAGAAAATAACAAATGGGAAAAAAAAAGAAATCTGGCTCGACAAGCTTCCGGTCTTATTATTCTCAGCGCTCAGGTGTCGTCTCAATCCTCCCTGAACAGACACTCTAGTGATACAACCTCTACCGTCTGTTCTTTATCACGGGACCTCTCTGGGTCAGTGACCTTTTTACAATGAGAAGAATGGACCCAAGTCTCTCTCTCGGCAACCTTCAACGCTGTTGTGCTGGTCAATAAGACTTGATATGGTCCTTCCCATCTGTCAATAAGGCAACCTGAGCGTAGAAAATTCCGTATCATTACATAATCCCCAGGTTCAATGTCATGACAATTACTGTCTGGCAGATCAGGAATCACCAACTTTAGATTATCATTCTGATTCCTCAATTGCTTACTCATCTTAACCAAGTACTTTACGGTTACTTCATTGTTACATTTCAAATCATCCTGGGGGTTAATCATAACATGGGGTTGTCGACCAAACAGAATTTCAAAAGGAGACAGATTAAGAGGGGACCTGGGAGTGGTTCTGATGCTGTATAATATGATTGGCAAAGCTTCGGGTCACAACAATCCTGTTTCAGCCATTACCTTGCTTAATTTGTTTTTAATAGTGCTGTTTACTCTTTCCACTTTCGCACTCGCCTGGGGGCGGTACGGAGTGTGCAGCTTACTATTAATTCCCATCAACTTACACATTGTTTGAAAGACTTCACCTGTAAAATGGGTACCCCTATCACGCTCAATGATTCTGAGGATACCATACCTGCACACAAATTCCTGCACAATTTTCTTTGCAGTAAACACAGCGGTATTTGTGGCCGCGGGAAATGCTTCAACCCAATTTGAGAACACGTCAATACAGACCAATACATACTTTAAATTTCTACAAGGTGGCAATTGTATGAAATCAATTTGTATTACCTGGAAAGGACCATCTGTCGGAGGGATATGGGATGGCTCTGTCGGTATTGCCTTTCCGATATTCTTCCTCAAGCAGGTGAGACACGTCATTGCTCTTTTACCCGCATGGGAAGAAAATCCTGGGGCGCACCAATAAGCTCTTACCAACTTACACATTCCTTCTTTGCCTAGATGAGTCAGCCCATGTGCCGCTTCCGCTAGACTTGGAAGGTATGCTCTGGGTGCCACTGGCTTACCCTGTCCATCTGTCCAGAGTCCTGAGGACTCCTGGCCATATCCTTTTGACCTCCAGACTGCCTTTTCTTGTGGGGAACACAAATTTTGCATTTCATATAATTTCTGTGTATTTACAGTATTAAATACCATCAGTTGTGTGCTGTCTGTCTGTATGGGGTTACCGGCTGCTGATTTAGCAGCTTCGTCTGCTCGGCTGTTACCAAGTGATACCGGGTCTTGGCTATACGTGTGAGCTTTACACTTGATAACAGCCACTCTGTCGGGTTCCTGTATCGCTCTTAGAAGTCTTTTGATGTGGGATGCATGCGCTACGGGTGTGCCAGCTGCCGTCATGAAATTTCTGAGGCGCCATAGGGCCCCGAAATCATGGACTACTCCGAAGGCGTACCTAGAATCTGTGTAAATATTGGCTGACTTGCCCTTAGCCAATTCGCATGCTCTGGTTAGGGCAACCAGTTCAGCAACTTGTGCTGAGTGTGGTGGGCCTAGCGGTTCCGCTTCTATGGTACCTTGGTCATCTACGACTGCGTATCCAGTACACAAGTCTCCCGAGTCCGTCTGTCTGTGACAACTACCGTCAGTGTAGAAAGTAAAATCTACATCTTCCAGTGGGTTGTCACTGATGTCAGGTCTTGCCGTGAAATTTTGGGCCAAATAATCATGTGTGTCGCTGTCCTTACTAAATCCTCCTTCACCATCACTCTCATCCTCCACCCTTTGTGCCTGTCCAGGCACACCTGGGAGATATGTTGCAGGGTTTAATGCACTGCATCTCCTTATGGTGATGTTTACGGGGGCCATTAATGCCAATTCCCATCTTGTAAACCGCGCTGATGAGACGTGTCTGGTTTGGGCCGAATTCAGTAAGGCTGACACTGCATGGGGTGTATGAATTGTGAGATTGTGTCCTAGCACTACATCTTCGCTTTTACTTACTAGCAATGCTATTGCTGCAACACTTCGCAAGCATGTGGGGAGGGATCGCGCTACCGTGTCTAGCTGGGCGCTATGCTTCTGGGTTAAGACACCTGCTGCGCACCCAGTACTCTCTGTTCCGTACAGCTCAAAGGGTTTCCCATAGTCAGGCATACCTAATGCCGGTGCCTGCGTTAGGCACTGTTTAAGTCTCTCAAATGCCATCTCAGACTCGTCTGTGTGCGAAATCCGATCAGGTTTGCTTGATGAGACCATCTCCTGCAAAGGTAGGGCTAGTATGGAAAAACCTGGGATCCAGTTACGGCAATACCCACACATTCCTAAAAACGTTCTAATCTGTTGCTGGGTTTGTGGCAGGGTCATGTCACGAATTGCTTGAATTCTATCAGCGGTAAGGTGTCTCAGTCCTTGTGTTAGACAGTGTCCCAAATACTTCACACGGGTCTGGCATAATTGTAACTTGTCCTTGGAAACCTTGTGTCCTGTGTCTGAAAGATGAAACAAGAGTTGTTTCGTATCTCCCAGGGACGCTTCCAGTGAATCTGAACACAGCAGTAAATCATCCACATACTGTATCAATATTGATCCACTCTCTGGTTGGAAAGACTGTAAATAATCATGCAGGGCCTGTGAGAAAAACTTGGACTCACTATGAAACCTTGTGGTAATCGAGTCCAAGTGTACTGAACTCCTCTGTATGTAAATGCGAATAAGTATTGACTGTCAGGGTGCAGAGGTACCGAGAAGAAAGCGGAGCAGAGGTCAATCACAGTGAAAAATTTGGCAGTGGGAGGAATTTGCATAAGGATGACAGCTGGATTTGGAACTACGGGGAATTGACTCAACTATTTTGTTGATCCCTCTTAGATCCTGCACTAATCTGTAACCCCTCCCCCCACTCTTTTTAACAGGGAAGATGGGACTATTGGCAGTGCTGGACGTTCTTACCAGAATGCCCTGTTGTAGCAAGCGCTCTATTACAGGGTAAACTCCTAACTCCACCTCTGGCTTCAGAGGGTATTGTGGGATTTTTGGAGCTATCCTACCATCTTTTACTTGCACAACTACTGGGGCTACGTTTGCCATTAATCCAGTGTCTTGTCCATCCTTGGTCCAAAGTGATTCTGGTATCTGGGAAATCATTTCCTCTACCTTGGACGGACACATATTTACAACAACAGTGTGTGACATTAATCTTGTTGGGGAATCTAGCATATCCTGCACTTCCTGAGCGTGGTTTTCGGGTATGTCCTAGAACACACCTTCAGGAGTACAATATATGACACATCCCATTTTGCACAGTAAATCTCTCCCTAGGAGATTAGTCGGAGCCGATGCAGCCAGCAGAAAAGAATGCTTGGTATGCAAAGGCCCTATCGTAATCTCTGCGGGTTTGCTTAAAGGGTAGTCCTGTACTACTCCTGTTACTCCCATGGCTGGAATTGTTTTACCAATGGTTCTCATGCCCACGGTCGAATTTATCACTGACTTGGCCGCCCCCGTATCTACAAGGAAATTTAGAGATTTACCAGCTACATTAATTGTGACCTCAGGTTCATTTCCAAGGCTCGCAATTAATTTCACTGGCTGCAGACTACAGGTGTGGCCCCACCCCTATTGTATGTGGTGGCCTCCCTGCATTGCGCTGGCAGCTATTACCTGTGAAGGGGGTAAATGGGAACTATCAGAGACTTGCCAGTCTCTTTTTGGGGGATACCTTTTTGTTTCCCCTGCGTGTGGTTCATAACTCCGTCTCTACGGTCCTTGATCCCAATTTCGTGTGTCATGTCGTTGTCTAGGGGGTTGATATGATTTTTGTGCATTTTTCGATCTACAGTCTCGTGCAAAATGTCCCTCTTTATGACAGTAATAACAAGTTACCACATTTGACTTACCCACTTACCCTCCGACAGGGGTCGGAGACTTATACTGAGGTGGCCTTGTGGTCAGGGCCTGTATACTTACGGCCATTAACTTATCACTCTGTGACTCCCTGTGTCTGGTGATATTCCGATCATGATCAATAGCGGCCTCTCTCAAAGTAGCCACCGGCAGACCTCGCCAACATGGTTGGGTGGTCTGTACCCTCGTCCTCAATGCTTCCTTTAAACCATCCATTAACACAGATACTGCTACTTCTCTATGATTCACATTTGTCTTAATGTCTTCTATGCCTGTATACTTAGACATTTCCAGTAGTGCCCGATGAAAATAATCATCCGCTGTTTCTCCCTCTTTTTGTTTGATGGAGAAAATTTTGTTCCATTTGGCAACAGCTGGGAAATACTCTCTTAACTGTAAATTTATTCTCTTTACATTATCTTGGTTGTACACATCCGTAAGGGGTACCTCTTCATCTAATTTACAGTCAGCTATAAATCTCGCTGAGTCGACATTGGAGGGTAAACATGCCCTCAGCAATATCTGCCAGTCTTTGATATTGGGCTCCACAGTATTTCCTAGCTCTCTAATGTACTTCTGGCTTGCAACTAGATATTTCCTAGGATCAGGGAATTCAGACACCATTGATCTTAATTCCGTTCGGGAAAAGGGGCAGTGCATGGCGATGTGTCTGACAGGAGTGACTCCATAAGTGTCAGTTTTCCCATTTGGTACTGCAATTACCCTAATGGGATTAAGTTCAATAACATCATTCTGAGTAGATTCTACAACATGTGGTGTAATGGTTTCAGCATAGTGTATAGTGCCGTACTTACCATTTGATACGACCTCACCTGTCCCTCCACTAGGGACCTTTGATACTGCTCTTACTGGTTGGGTCGTGCCCACTGTTGTTTCTGCTATGGTGGCTGCTAGAGAGAGTGCCGATATTGTTGTTGGCTCATCCTCTTGGTCACAATCCTGGGGAAAGTTTAAAACAGGGTACAGCTTGCACGGGTTAATATTAGCATCAACAATCTTGGTTACATTATTCTTAACATTTATACAGTTACTAAGTGCATGTTTATCATACACCAGTGTGTCATTCTCTGTAACCACTTTCTCTCCCGTTATGTATGGTGGTGGTGGCGCGGTGGCTATCAGTTTCCTGATAGGGTTAGATCCAGCCGCTTGAGCCAATCCTCTTTGTATTTCACCTTCCTCTTGCCATAACTGTAAATAATCATAATGTTTGATCCGTCTCTTTGCACATTTAATGAGACATATCCTTCTCCTTAGATTTTGCAACACCTCGGGACTAAAACTGCCTACCCTTGGGAACTTTTCCCCGTCATGCACAGTCATTCTTTCCCATTGATCGCACAAAACCTGTGTGTGTGAACCGTATTTCTCACACATGACATACCTTGCCGACCCGATTGGTCGGTTTACTAAGTCAACCTGAACCGAGGTTGATTGCCCCCTACCTGAACAACTGGCCCCCATCTTTGCAGGTGTTGATTTCACTACCTCTGACCTTCAAATCAGGGTCTTCAGCGAAGCCTTACAAAAACCAAGATGTCCGGGGTAGGCCGGCGGCGGAAGTTTACCGAGTACCTCCACTCACTCCTTGCCCACGTTGGCCAGTACTGCAATCACTGACTCAGAGCTGCTGTACCCAACCTAGGGCCCCTATGAACCTTTATTTACTGTGGCGTGTTGGACCTACCAGTCCCCAGCAAGTATCGGTTGTTAGAGAATTCCCGAGTGACCAGCGAACCTCCCTTAAAATAAAAAAAATTACACAAATCACGTTAGAATGTACAAATAGCGTTTATGACCCCTCTAGCGTACGCAAATGGTACTGGGTCAAGTTACTAACTAATGCACACAATTACGTGCGGTACAATCGTTCTGCACATAAGCAACTAATCTTATGTGCGGAGCGACCAGTGGAATCGAAAATTGTGGCTGCGAATTCCTTCAGCCAGAGCTTAATGGCCTATATGGGTACCGCAACAACCCTTCCTGGTGTTGTGCTCCTTTACTCTTTATCTATAGCGGACTTCCTAGTCTGCTGTACCTGGACCTCCTGGTCCGTGACCTCCTGGTCTGCTATACTCTAATGCTCTTCTTTTAATATGTTTAACAAGGGATGCCTCCCAAGCCACCGTGCCGTCACTTACACGTATGTACCTCACGAGAACTCGATGATTTCCTGTGGTTCCACCCAAAATTTAGAAACTTATATATATGTATACACACTCTTTCACCTCATATACACTTTACTTTCGTTTCTGCGCAGAAATCCCTTTCATTCAGTATCGCAGGCTAATCCCGAGGAGTTGCAACTAGAGAAGGATCTATTAGCTTAAAATTTTGGACACTGTGATTGATTTGCGCTATTATCGCGTTGCCTCCGTATCGCCTACTAAAACAATACTATCGTGCGATTTGTATTACGTGGGCATACCCAGACGCTCCGTTGCGTAATATACGCTCCGTGCGTCGGCCCTTGCGTCACGTACGCTAGTCCCACCTTTTGTTAGAGACACGTGTACGCAAGCCAGGTATATCCACAGAAATACAACTAACACGTTTATATCAATGTAGATGATCTTTAACTGTAATCATCTACCGAGCACCACACAGATCTTTCCTTGTATCTTTAGGCAAAGCCGTGTGCTTGTTTTACAAATTACTCCTTAACGTATTAATATTACTTTTAACTACCAATAGCAACAAATCTTTCTCAGCACGTTATCAATTGTGAAATGGCAAACAGGAAAGTGAGGTGTGAAAATACACAAATGAAAAGAAATGCAGGTATGTGCGTGTGTTGCGTACGCAATGTGTACCAAACAGAAATAAAACAGTTTTTAAAAGACAATAGCGTACTGTTCTTACCTTCCGGTTCCGGATTCCACCAGCACTCCTACAGCGTAGCGAAACAGACGCTTATCTAGCCAGCACTACTGTATCCCTCACCACCAATACGGAAACGAAGGGATACTGCCTTCCCGCCCTTGCTGACAGATAAAGTCTGTGTTCGCTAGTGCGGATATGTGGAGGACGGACGAGGCCCCAATTGATAATGCCGATTTATTACCTTATAACCTTCACTATATACTGGTAAGAGATTCAGTACGCAATTGGCGTATGGGGTTCCGTAAGGGTACGCACTTAGCGTAGCAGACGCTTATCCGTGGTTGAGACGCACATGCGGCACGCTCGCTCACAGCTTAACGCTTGGTGTCGAGCACGCTATAGGCGGCCGACTACCGTAATGCTACGCTACTAGCGCAGCGTACGCTCGTGACCACGAGGGGAACACGAGTGGTGCAGACGCTCACGGGATGACACTCAGTAAACCTTGTATGCAACACAGTGAAAGATTGAGTTTGTACTGTAAACCTTACTACTGAAATACTGTAGCGATATAACGCTGCTTAACCTTGTTAATGTGAAAGCTGTTTGAGCGATTGAGATGCTCCGATTACCCTCTGCACTGTAATAAACACACGATACCTTGCTAAGGTTCCAACACCTTTATTAACAATATCTAGCTATGTAAAAAGGGGAAAACAGTTAACAGTTCATACACTACAGGCTAACATCAATATCTAAGCAGAATAACTACACATAAATATACAATAGCGTCACAATCTTATACAATAACAGAGAGAGAATATGGCAAATACAAACAGGGAATAAGTTGGTCACAGATAATAACTTACACACACTGGGGAATGATCGCTGCGCAGTCCTGGTACCAGCTCCGAGTTAGTCAATGATGAAAACCGTTTGTGGAGAGAAGACTGAGCTGACCAGGCTGGCTGTCCTTATATACACTGCGTACAGTATACTACAAAGGGACCTATAATCTCATTGTTCATTGGACACAGGAATGTCTCCTCGCATCATAACAAAAGGTCATAGGTTAGTTTGAACAGGTGGGCTGTGACTATATCAAACTGCTCAGGTGGGAGGGAATCTCAGAATTCCCGCCGCATGCATAATGAACCGCAAATATAGTAAATGTCCAGAAACTACTAATAGACATAACTATACGCAGGAGCGATTAATCTTTACCTAACCAGCACCGGATTGTTTCTAATAAAATGTTCTTTAGTTAGGTACCAAACACAACTGCTCAAACGCTGTCTGACCCTTCGTACCATACAAAGAGGAATTCCTCTGTCCAGCGACCAGTTACATTAAACAAACTTACTGTTATTATTAAGGGGAACGTTACCTATAAAACATACTATTTGAATTTATTATGTAACAATTGAGGCGCCTGCTAGACGCACACAAACTCTACCGTAAATGCACATACCATGCGCTCGAGCGCATGGCCGAGGAGGCGCCGTCACGCAACTGCGAATATGCGCACGCACGGGAGAGAATGTGTACGTGCAGCGGGCAAGCGCATGGGGTGAATATATGGCAGCGTGTAGCATGATATTTTTCCGACTTTGACAAGCTCCTCCTCCTGATTACTCACCTGATTCAAACCCTCCCCTTGGATTTCTCCTCACACCTTAAAAAAAAAAAATCACAGTACAGATACAATCAATCAGATTCACACTAACTTTCTCCCACGATATTACTATCCCTATATGAATACACAGATTAATCAGATACTCACCTGTACAGATACAATCAATCAGATTCACACTAACTTTCTCCTACAATATTACTATCCCTATATGGATAGACAGAGAATAATCAGTTACTCACCTGCTGCTGATTCCAACTCACATACACTTTAAAATCCAAGCTTCTCTTTAAAATACAAGCCTCCTTACAATGAGCAAGCTCTAATGAGTTTGTTCACAGATTAAAAAGGCTCTCAAGCATCTGATGTAAACATTTCATCCTCCTGATTACTCAAACCTGATTCAAACCCTCCCCCTGGATTTATCCTCACACCTTTTTAAAAAAAATCACAGTACAGATACAAACAATCAGATTCACACTAACTTTATCTCACAATATTACTATCCCTATATGGATAGACAGAGAATAATCAGATACTCACCTGCTGCTGATTCCAACTCATATATACTTAAAAATCAAAGCTTCACTTTAAAAAACAAGCCTCCTTACAATGAGCAAGCTCTAATGAGTTTGTTCACAGACTAAATAGGCTCTCAAGCAGCTGATGTAATCAGCTCCTCCTCCTAATTACTCACACCTGATTCAACCCCTCCCCCTGGATTTCTCCTCACACCTTTTTTAAAAAAAAATCACAGTACAGATACAAACAATCAGATTCACACTAACTTTCTCCTACATTATTACTATCCTTATATGGATAGACAGAGAATAATCAGATGCTCACCTGCTCCTGATTCCAACTCAAATACAATTAAAAATCTAAGCTTCGCTTTAAAATAGAAGCCTACTTAAAATGAGCAAGCTCTAATGAGTTTGTTCACAGACTAAATAGGCTCTCAAGCAGCTGATGTAATCAGCTCCTCATTCTGATTACTAACACCTGATTCAACCCTCTGCCCCTGGATTTCTCCTCACACCTTTTAAAAAAAAAATCACAGTACAGATACAAACAATCAGATTCACAATAACTTTCTCCACACAATATTACTATCCTTATATGGATAGACAGAGAATAATCAGATACTCACCTGCTGCTGATTCCAACTCACATACACTTTAAAATGCAAGCCTCCTTACA
Organism: Pseudophryne corroboree; assembly: GCF_028390025.1. Lineage (NCBI taxonomy): Eukaryota > Metazoa > Chordata > Amphibia > Anura > Myobatrachidae > Pseudophryne > Pseudophryne corroboree. The sequence continues at coordinate 685,359,020 of NC_086444.1, forward strand.
ATGAGCAAGCTCTAATGAGATTGTTCACAGATTAAAAAGGCTCTCAAGCAGCTGATGTAATCAGCTCCTCCTCCTGATTACTCACACCTGATTCAAACCCTGCCCTTGGATTTATCCTCACACCTTTTTAAAAAAAAATCACAGTACAGATACAATCAGATTCACACTAACTTTCTCCCACAATATTACTATCTCTATATGGATACACAGAGAATAATTAGATACTCACCTGCTGCTGAATCCAACTCACATACACTTAAAAATCCAAGCTTCACTTTAAAATACAAGCCTCCTTACAATGAGCAAGCTCTAATGAGTTTGTTCACAGACTATATAAGCTCTCAAGCAGCTGATGTAATCCGCTCCTCCTCCTGATTACTCACACCTGATTCAACCCCCTCCCCATTGATTTCTCCTCACATCTTTTAAAAAATCACAGTATAGATATAATCAGATTCACACTAACTTTCTCCCACAATATTACTATCCCTATATGGATAGACAGAGTATAATCAGTTACTCACCTGCTGCTGATTCGAACTCACATACACTTTAAAATCCAAGCATCCTCACAATGAGCAAGCTCTAATGAGTTTGTTCACAGACTAAATAGGCACTCAAGCAGCTGATGTAATCAGCTACTCCTCCTGATTACTCACACCTGATTCAAACCCTCCCCCTGGATTTCTCCTCACACCTTTTTAAAAAAAATCACAGTACAGATACAATCAATCTATCAATTAGATTCACACTAACTTTCTCCCACAATATTACCATCCCTATGTGGATAAACAGAGAATAATCAGTTACTCACCTGCTGCTGATTCGAACTCACATACACTTAAAAATCCAAGCTTCACTTTAAAATACAAGCCTCTTTACAATGAGCAAGCTCTAATGAGTTTGTTCACAGACTATATAAGCTCTCAAGCAGCTGATGTAATCAGCTCCTCCTCCTGATTACTCACACCTGATTCAACCCCCTCCCCCTGGATTTCTCCTCACTCCTTTAAAAAAAATCACAGTATAGATACAATCAGATTCACACTAACTTTCTCCCACAATATTACTATCCCTATATGGATAGACAGAGAATAATCAGTTACTCACCTGCTGCTGATTCGAACTCACATACACTTAAAAATCCAAGCTTCACTTTAAAATACAGGCCTCCTTACAATGAGCAAGCTCTAATGAGTTTGTTCACAGATTAAAAAGGCTCTCAAGCAGCTGATGTAATCAGCTCCTACTCCTGATTACTCACACCTGATTCAAACCCTCCCCCTGGATTTCTCATCACACCTTTTAAAAAAAAATCACAGTACAGATACGATACAATCAATCAATCAATCAATCAATCAGATTCACACTAACTTTCTTTAACAATATTACTATCCCTATATGGATAGACAGAGAATACTCAGATACTCACATGCTGCTGATTCCAACTCACATACACTTAAAGATCCAAGCTTCACTTTAAAATACAAGCCTCCTTACAATGAGCAAGTTCTAATGAGTTAGTTCACACCTAAATAGGCTCTCAAGCAGCTGATGTAATCAGCTCCTCCTCCTGATTACTCACACCTGATTCAACCCCTCCCCCTGGATTTCTCCTCACACCTTTTAAAAAAAATCACAGTACAGATACAAACAATCAATTAGATTCACACTAACTTTCTCCCACAATATTACTATCCTTATATGGATAGACAGAGAATACTCAGATACTCACATGCTGCTGATTCCAACTCACACAAACTTAAAAATCCAAGCTTCACTTTAAAATACAAGCCTTCTTACAATGAGCAAGCTCTAATGAGTTTGTTCACAGACTATATAAGCTCTCAAGCAGCTGATGTAATCAGCTCCTCCTCCTGATTACTCACACCTGATTCAACCCCCTCCCCCTGGATTTCTCCTCACTCCTTTAAAAAAAATCACAGTATAGATACAATCAGATTCACACTAACTTTCTCCCACAATATTACTATCCCTATATGGATAGACAGAGAATAATCAGAAACTCACCTGCTGCTGACTCCAACTCACACAAACTTAAAAATCCAAGCTTCACTTTAAAATACAAGCCTTCTTACAATGAGCAAGCTCTAATGAGTTTGTTCACAGACTATATAAGCTCTCAAGCAGCTGATGTAATCAGCTCCTCCTCCTGATTACTCACACCTGATTCAACCCCCTCCCCCTGGATTTCTCCTCACACATTAAAAAAATCACAGTACAGATACAATCAATCAACTAGATTCACACTAACTTTCTCCCACAATATTACCATCCCTATGTGGATAAACAGAGAATAATCAGTTAATCACTTGCTGCTGATTCCAACTCACATACACTTAAAAATCCAAGCTTCACTTTAAAATACAGGCCTCCTTACAATGAGCAAGCTCTAATGAGTTTGTTCACAGATTAAAAAGGCTCTCAAGCAGCTGATGTAATCAGCTCCTACTCCTGATTACTCACACCTGATTCAAACCCTCCCCCTGGATTTCTCATCACACCTTTTAAAAAAAAATCACAGTACAGATACAATCAATTAATCAATCAATCAGATTCACACTAACTTTCTCTCACAATATTACTATCCCTATATGGATAGACAGAGAATAATCAGATACTCACATGCTGCTGATTCCAACTCACATACACTTAAAGATCCAAGCTTCACTTTAAAATACAAGCCTCCTTACAATGAGCAAGCTCTAATGAGTTTGTTCACAGACTATATAAGCTCTCAAGCAGCTGATGTAATCAGCTCCTCTTCCTGATTACTCACACCTGATTCAACCCCCTCCCCATGGATTTCTTCTCACTACTTTAAAAAAAAAATCACAGTATAGATACAATCAGATTCACACTAACTTTATCCCACATTACTATCCCTATATGGATAGACAGAGAATAATCAGATACTCACATGCTGCTGATTCCAACTCACATACACTTAAAAATTCAAGCTTCACTTTAAAATACAAGCCTCCTTACAGTGAGCAAGCTCTAATAAGTTTGTTCACAGACTAAATAGGCTCTTAAGCAGCTGATGTAATCAGCTCCTCCTCCTGATTACTCACACCTGGTTCAAACCCCTCCCCTGGATTTTTCCTCACACATTTAAATAAAATCACAGTGCAGATACAATCAATCAATTAGATTTACATTAACTTTCTCCCACAATATTACTATCCCTTTATGGATACACAGAATAATCAGATACTCACCTGCTGCTGATTCCAACTCACATACACTTAAAAATCCAAGCTTCACTTTAAAATACAAGCCTCCTTACAATGAGCAAGCTCTAATGAGTTTGTTCACAGACTAAATAGGCTCTCAAGCAGCTGATGTAATCAGCTCCTCCTCCTGATTACTCACACCTGATTATACCCCTCCCCCTGGATTTCTCCTCACACCTTTTTAAAAAAAATCACAGTACAGATACAAACAATCAGATTCACACTAACTTTATCTCACAATATTACTATCCCTATATGGATAGACAGATAATAATCAGATACTCACCTGCTGCTGATTCCAACTCACATACACTTAAAGATCCAAGCTTCACTTTAAAATACAAGCCTCCTTACAATGAGCAAGCTCTAATGAGTTTGTTCACAGACTATATAAGCTCTCAAGCAGCTGATGTAATCAGCTCCTCCTCCTGATTACTCACACCTGATTCAACACCCTCCCCATGGATTTCTTCTCACTACTTAAAAAAAAATAAATCACAGTATAGATACAATCAGATTCACACTAACTGTATCCCAAAACATAACTATCCCTATATGGATAGACAGAGAATATTCAGATAACTGCTGCTGATTCCAACTAATATATACTTAAAAATTCAAGCTTCACTTTAAAATACAAGCCTCCTTACAATAAGCAAGTTCTAATGAGTTTGTTCACAGACTAAATAGGCTCTCAAGCAGCTGATGTAATCAGCTCCTCCCCCTGATTACTCACACCTGATTTAACCCCTCCCCCTGGATTTCTCCTCACACCTTTAAAAAAAAATCACAGTACAGATACAAACAATCAGATTCACACTAACTTTCTCCCACAATATTACTATCCTTATATGGATAGACAGAGAATAATCAGATACTCACCCGCTGTTGATTCCAACTCACATACACTTAAAGATCCAAGCTTCACTTTAAAATACAAGACTACTTACAATTAGCAATCTCTAATGAGTTTGTTCACAGACTATATAAGCTCAAAAGCAGCTGATGTAATCAGCTCCTCCTCCTGATTACTCACACCTGATTCAACCCCCTCCCCCTGGATTTCTCCTCACACCTTTTAAAAAAAAAATCACAGTACAGATACAATCAATCATATTCACACTAACTTTCTCCCACAATATTACTATCCCTATATGGATAGACAGAGAATAATCAGTTACTCAACTGCTGCTGATTCCAACTCACATACACTTAAAAATCCAAGCTTCCCTTTAAAATACAAGCCTCCTTACAATGAACAAGCTCTAATGAGTTTGTTCACAGATTAAAAAGGCTCTCAAGCAGCTGATGTAATCAGCTCCTCGTCCTGATTACTCACACCTGATTTAAACCCTCCCCCTGGATTTCTCCTCACACCTTTTAAAAAAAAAATCACAGTACAGATACAAACTATCTATTAGATTCACACTAACTTTCTCCCACAATATTACTATCCCTATATGGATAGAAAGAGAATAATCAGTTACTCACCTGCTGCTGATTCCAACTCACATACACTTAAAAATCCAAGCTTCCCTTTAAAATACAAGCCTCCTTACAATGAGCAAGCTCTAATGAGTTTGTTCACAGATTAAAAAGGCTCTCAAGCAGCTGATGTAATCAGCTCCTCCTCCTGATTACTCCAACCTGATTCAAACCCTCCCCCTGGATTTCTCCTCGCACCTTTTTTTAAAAAAAAATCACAGTACAGATACAATCAATCTATCTATTTGATTCACACTAACTTTCTCCCGCAATATTACTATCCCTATATGGATAGACAGAATAATCAGATACTCACCTGCTGCTGATTCCAACTCACATACACTTAAAAATCCAGCCTTCATTTTAAATACAAGCCTCCTTACAATTAGCAATCTCTAATGAGTTTGTTCACAGACTATATAAACTCAAAAGCAGCTGATGTAATCAACTCCTCCTCCTGATTACTCACACCTGATTCAACCCCCTCCCCCTGGATTTCTCCTCACACTTTTAGAAAAAAAAATCACAGTACAGATACAAACAATCAGATTCACACTTACATTCTCCCACAATATTACTATCCCTATATGGATAGACAGAGAATAATCAGATACTCATCTGCTGCTGATTCCAACTCACATACACTTAAAAATCCAAGCTTCACTTTACAATACAAGCCTACTTAAAATGAGCAAGCTCTAATGAGTTTGTTCACAGACTAAATAGGCTCTCAAGCAGCTGATGTAATCAGCTCCTCGTCCTGATTACTAACACCTGATTCAACCCCCTCCCCCTGGATTTCTCCTCACACCTTTTAAAAAAAAAATCACAGTACAGATACAAACAATCAGATTCACAATAACTTTCTCCCACAATATTACTATCCCTATATGGATAGACAGAGAATAATCAGATAACTGCTGCTTATTCTAACTCATATATACTTAAAAATTCAAGCTTCACTTTAAAATACAAGCCTCATTACAATGAAAAAGTTCTAATGAGTTTGTTCACAGACTAAATAGGCTCTTAAGCAGCTGATGTAATCAGCTCCTCCTCCTGATTACTCACACCTGATTCAACCCCATCCTCCTGGATTTCTCCTCACACCTTTTTAAAAAAAAAAATCACAGTACAGATACAAGCAACCAGATTCACATTAACTTTCTCCCACAATATTACTATCCCTATATGGATAGACAGAATAATCAGATACTCACCTGCTGCTGATTCGAACTCACACACACTTAAAAATCCAGCCTTCATTTTAAATACAAGCCTCCTTACAATTAGCAATCTCTAATGAGTTTGTTCACAGACTATATAAGCTCAAGAGCAGCTGGTGTAATCAGCTCCTCCTCCTGATTACTCACACCTGATTCAACCCCCTCCCCCTGGATTTCTCCTCACACATTAAAAAAAAAATCACAGTACAGATACAAACAATCAGATTCACACTAACTTTCTCCCACAATATTACTATCCTTATATGGATAGACAGAGAATAATCAGATACTCACCTGCTGCTGATCCCAACTCACATACACTTAAAAATCCAAGCTTCACTTTACTATACAAGCCTCCTTACAATGAGCAAGCGCTAATGAGATTGTTCACAGACTAAAAAGGGTCTCAAGCAGCTGATGTACTCAGCTCCTCCTCCTGATTACTCACACCTGATTCAACCTCCTCCCCCTGGATTTCTCCTCACACATTAAAAAAAAATCACAGTACAGATACAATCAATCTATCAATTAGATTCACACTAACTTTCTCCGACAATATTACTATCCTTATATGGATAGACAGATAATAATCAGATACTCACCTGCTGCTGATTCCAACTCACATACAATTAAAAATCCAAGCTTCACTTTAAAATACAAGCCTCCTTACAATGAGCAAGCTCTAATGAGTTTGTTCACCGATTAAAAAAGCTCTCAAGCAGCTGATGTAATCAGCTCCTCCTCCTTTTGATTACTCACAACTCATTCATCCCCTCCCCCTGGATTTCTCCTCACACTTTGCTTTAAAAAAAATCACAGTACAGATACAAACAGATTCACACTAACTTTCTCTCACAATATTACTATCCCTATATGGATAGACAGAGAATAATCAGATACTCACCTGCTGCCGATTCCAACTCACATACACTTAAAGATCCAAGCTTCACTTTAAAATACAAGCCTCCTTACAATGAGCAAGCTCTAATGAGTTTGTTCACAGACTATATAAACTCTCAAGCAGATGATGTAATCAGCTCCTCCTCCTGATTACTCACACCTGATTCAACCCCCTCCCCCTGGATTTCTCCTCACACCTTTAAAAAAAAAAATCACAGTACAGATACAAATAATCAGATTCACACTAACTTTCTCCCACAATATTACTATCCCTATATGGATAGACAGAATAATCAGGTACTCACCTGCTGCTGATTCCAACTCACATACACTTAAAAATCCAAGCTTCACGTTAAAATACAAGCCTCCTTACAATGAGAAAGCTCTAATGAGTTTGTTCACAGACTAAATAGGCTCTCAAGCAGCTGACGTAATCAGCTCCTCCTCCTGATTACTCACACCTGATTCAACCCCCTACCCCAGGATTTCTCCTCACACCTTTAAAAAAAAAAAAAAATCACAGTATAGATACAATCAATCAGATTCACACTAACTTTCTCCCACAATATTACTATCCCTATATGGATACACAGAATAATCAGATACTCACCTGCTGCTGATTCCAACTCTCACACACTTAAAAATCCAAGCTTCACTTTAAAATACAAGCCTACTTACAATGAGAAAGCTCTAATGAGTTTGTTCACTGACTAAATAGGCTTTCAAGCAGCTGGTGTAATCAGCTCCTCCTCCTGATTACTCACACCTGATTTAAACCCTCCCACTGGATTTTTCCTCACACCTTTTAAAAAAAAAAATCACAGTACAGATACAATCAATCTATCTATTAGATTCACACTAACTTTCTCTCACAATATTACTATCCCTATATGGATAGAAAGAGAATAATCAGTTACTCACCTGCTGCTGATTCCAACTCACATACACTTAAAAATCCAGCCTTCACTTTAAAATACAAGCCTCCTTTCAAAGAGAAAGCTCTAATGAGTTTGTTCACAGACTAAATAGGCTCTCAAGCAGCTGATGTAATCAGCTCCTCCTCCTTATTACTCACACCTGATTCAACACCCTCCCCCTGGATTTCTCCTCACACTTTAAAAAAAAAATCACAGTACAGATACAAACAATCAGATTCACACTTACGTTCTCCAACAATATTACTATTCATTTATGGATAGACAAAGAATAATCAGATACTCACCTGCTGCTGATTCCAACTCACACACACTTAAAAATAAAAAATTCACTTTAAAATACAAGCCTCCTTACAATGAGCAAACTCTTTTGAGTTTGTTCACAGACTAAATAGGCTCTCAAGCAGCTGATGTAATCAGATCCTCCTCCTGATTACTCACACCTGATTCAAACCCTCCCCCTGGATTTATCCTCACACCTTTTAAAAAATCACAGTACAGATACAAACAATCAGATTCACACTAACTTTCTCCCACAATATTACTATCCCTATATGGATAGACAGAATAATCAGTTACTCACCTGCTGCTGATTCCAACTCACATACACTTAAAAATCCAGCCTTCACTTTAAAATACAAGCCTCCTTTCAATGAGAAAGCTCTAATGAGTTTGTTCACAGACTAAATAGGCTCTCAAGCAGCTGATGTAATCAGCTCCTCCTTTTGATTACTCATACCTGATTCAACCCCTCCCCTGGATTTCTCCTCACACCTTTTAAAAAAATCACAGTACAGATACAAACAATCAGATTCACACTAACTTTCTGCCACAATATTACTATCCCTACATGGATAGACAGAGTATAATCAGATACTCACCTGCTGCTGATTCCAACTCACATACAATTAAAAATCCAAGCTTCACTTTAAAATACAAGCCTACTTAAAATGAGCAAGCTCTAATGAGTTTGTTCACAGACTAAATAGGCTCTCAAGCAGCTGATGTAATCAGCTCCTCGTCCTGATTACTAACACCTGATTCAACCCCCTCCCCATGGATTTCTTCTCACTACTTTAAAAAAAAATCACAGTATAGATACAATCAGATTCACACTAACTTTATCCCACAACATTACTATCCCTATATGGATAGACAGAGAATAATCAGATAACTGCTGCTGATTTCAACTCATATATACTTAAAAATTCAAGTTTCACTTTAAAATACAAGCCTCCTTACAATGAGCAAGTTTTAATGAGTTTGTTCACAGACTAACTAGGCTCTCAAGCAGCTGATGCAATCTGCTCCTCCTCCTGATTACTAACACCTGATTCAACCCCCTCCCCCTGGATTTCTCCTCACACTTTTTAAAAAAAAAATCACAGTACAGATACAAACAACTCCCATAATATTACTATCCCTATATGGATAGACAGAGAATAATAAGATATTCACCTGCTGCTGATTTCAACTCACATATACTTAAAAATCCAGCCTTCGCTTTCAAATACAAGCCTACTTACAATGAGCAAGCTCTAATGTGTTTGTTCACAGACTAAATAGGCTTTCAAGCAGCTGATGTAATCAGCTACTCCTCCTGATTACTCACACCTGATTCAACCCCCTCCCCTGGATTTCTCCTCACATCTTTTTAAAAAATCACAGAATAGATACAATCAGATTCACACTAACTTTCTCCCACAATATTACTATCCCTATATGGATAGACAGAGAATAATCAGTTACTCACCTGCTGCTGATCCCAACTCACACACACACACTTAAAAATCCAAGCTTCACTTTAAAATGCAAGCCTCCTTACAATGAGCAAGCTCTAATGAGTTTACTCCTCCTGATTACACACACCTGATTCAAACCATCCCCCTGGATTTCTCCTCACACCTTTAAAAAAAAAAATCACAGTACAGATACAATCAATCAGATTCACACTAACTTTCTCCCACAATATTACTATCCCTATATGGATACACAGAATAATCAGATACTCACCTTATGCTGATTCCAACTCACATACACTTAAAAATCCAAGCTTCACTTTAAAATACAAGCCTCCTTACAATGAGCAAGCTCTAATGAGTTTGTTCACAGATTAAAAAGGTTCTCAAGCAGCTGATGTAATCAGCTCCTCCTCCTGATTACTCACACCTGATTCAAACCCTCCACCTGGATTTATCGTCACACCTTTTTAAAAAAAAAAACACACTACAGATACAATCAATCTATCAATTAGATTCACACTAACTTTCTTCCACAATATTACTATCCCTATATGGATAGACAGAGAATAATCAGTTACTCACCTGCTGCTGATTCCAACTCACATACACTTAAAAATCCAAGCTTCCCTTTAAAATACAAGCCTCCTTACAATGAGCAAGCTCTAATGAGTTTGTTCACGATTAAAAAGGCTCTCAAGCAGCTGATGTAATCAGCTCCTCCTCCTGATTACTCACACCTGATTCAAACCCTCCCCCTGGATTTATCCTCACACCTTTTAAAAAAAATCACAGTACAGATACAATCAATCAATCAATCAGATTCACACTAACTTTCTCCCACAATATTACTATCCCTATATGGATAGACAGAATAATCAGATACTCACCTGCTGCTGATTCCAACTCACATACACTTAAAAATCCAGCCTTCACTTTAAAATACAAGCCTCCTTTCAATGAGAAAGCTCTAATGAGTTTGTTCACAGATTAAAAAGGCTCTCAAGCAGCTGATGTAATCAGCTCCTCATCCTGATTACTAACACCTGATTCAACCCCCTACCCCTGGATTTCTCCTCACACCTTTTAAAACAAAAATCACAGTACAGATACAAACAATCAGATTCACAATAACTTTCTCCCACAATATTACTATCCCTATATGGATAGACAGAGAATAATAAGATACTCACCTGCTGCTGATTCCAACTCACATACACTTAAATATCCAGCCTTCACTTTAAAATACAAGCCTCCTTACAATGAGCAAGCTCTAATGAGTTTGTTTACATATTAAAAAGGCTCTCAAGCAGCTGATGTAATCAGCTCCTCCTCCTGATTACTCACACCTGATTCAAACCCTCCCCCTGGCTTTATCCTCACACCTTTAAAAAAAAAATCACAGTACAGACACAAACAATCAGATTCACACTAACTTTCTCCCACAATATTACTATCCCTATATGGATAGACAGAGAATAATCAGATACTCACCTGCTGCTGATTCCAACTCACACAAACTTAAAAATCCAAAATTCACTTTAAAATACAAGCCTCCTTACAATGAGAAAGCTCTAATGAGTTTGTTCACAGACTAAATAGGCTCTCAAGCAGCTGATGTAATCAGCTCCTCCTTTTGATTACTCACACCTGATTCAACCCCTCCCCTGGATTTCTCCTCACTCCTTTTAAAAAATCACAGTACAGATACAAACAATCAAATTCACACTAACTTTCTCCCACAATATTACTATCCCTATATGGATACACAGAATAATCAGATACTCACCTGCTGCTGAGTCCAACTCACATACACTTAAAAATCCAGCCTTCACTTTAAAATACAAGCCTCCTTTCAATGAGAAAGCTCTATTGAGTTTGTACACAGATTAAAAAGGCTCTCAAGCAGCTGATGTAATCAGCTCCTCCTCCTGTATACTCACACATGATTCAAACCCTCCCCCTGGATTTATCCTCACACCTTTTAAAAAAAAATCACAGTACAGATACAAACAATTAGATTCACACTAACTTTCTCCCACAATATTACTATCCCTATATGGATACACAGAATAATCAGATACTCACCTGCTGCTGATTCCAACTCACATACACTTAAAAATCCAGCCTTCACTTTAAAATACACGCCTCCTTTCAATGAGAAAGCTCTAATGAGTTTGTTCACAGACTAAATAGGCTCTCAAGCAGCTGATGTAATCAGCTCCTCCTCCTGATTACTCACACCTGATTCAACCCCCTCCCCCTGGATTTCTCCTCACACTTTTTAAAAAAAATCACAGTACAGATACAAACAATCAGATTCACACTTACATTCTCCCACAATATTACTATTCATTTATGGATAGACAGAGAATAATCAGATGCTCACCTGCTGCTGATTCCAACTCACACACACTTAAAAATCCAAGCTTCACTTTAAAATACAAGCCTACTTAAAATGAGCAAGCTCTAATGAGTTTGTTCACAGACTAAATAAGCTCTCAAGCAGCTGATGTAATCAGCTCCTCATCCTGATTACTAACACCTGATTCAACCCCCTCCCCCTGGATTTCTCCTCACACCTTTTAAAAAAAAAAAATCACAGTACAGATACAAACAATCAGATTCACAATAACTTTCTCCCACAATATTACTATCCCTATATGGATAGACAGAGAATAATAAGATACTCACCTGCTGCTGATTCCAACTCACATACACTTAAATATCCAGCCTTCACTTTAAAATACAAGCCTCCTTACAATGAGCAAGCTCTAATGAGTTTGTTTACATATTAAAAAGGCTCTCAAGCAGCTGATGTAATCAGCTCCTCCTCCTGATTACTCACACCTGATTCAAACCCTCCCCCTGGCTTTATCCTCACACCTTTTAAAAAAAAAATCACAGTACAGATACAAACAATCAGATTCACACTAACTTTCTCCCACAATATTACTATCCCTATATGGATAGACAGAGAATAATCAGATACTCACCTGCTGCTGATTCCAACTCACTTTCACTTAAAAATCCAAGCTTCACTTTAAAATACAAGCCTCCTTACAATGAGAAAGCTCTAATGAGTTTATTCACAGACTAAATAGGCTCTCAAGCAGCTGATGTAATCAGCTCCTCCTCCTGATTACTCACACCTGATTCAACCCCCTACCCCTGGATTTCTCCTCACACCTTTTAAAAAAAAAATCACAGTACAGATACAATCAATCAGATTCACACTAACTTTCTTTTACAATATTACTATCCCTATATGGATACACAGAATAATCAGATACTCACCTGCTGCTGATTCCAACTCACATACACTTAGAAATCCAAGCTTCACTTTAAAATACAAGCCTCCTAACAATGAGCAAGCTCTAATGAATTTGTTCACAGATTAAAAAGGCTCTCAAGCAGCTGATGTAATCAGCTCCTCCTCCTGATTACTCACACATGATTCAAACCTCCCCCTGGATTTATCCTTACACCTTTTTTAAAAAAATCACAGTACAGATACGATACAATCAATCAATCAATCAATCAATCAATCAGATTCACACTAACTTTCTCCCACAATATTACTATCCCTATATGGATAGACAGAATAATCAGATACTCACCTGCTGCTGATTCCAACTCACATACACTTAAAAATCCAGCCTTCCCTTTAAAATACAAGCCTCTTTACAATGAGAAAGCTCTAATGAGTTTGTTCACAGACTAAATAGGCTCTCAAGCAGCTGATGTAACCAGCTCCTCCTTTTGATTACTCACACCTGATTCAATCCCTCCCCTGGATTTCTCCTCACACCTTTTAAAAAATCACAGTACAGATACAAACAATCAGATTCACACTAACTTTCTCCCACAATATTACTATCCTTATATGGATAGACAGAGAATAATCAGATACTCACCTGCTGCTGATTCCAACTCACATACACTTAGAAATCCAAGCTTCACTTTAAAATGCAAGCCTCCTTACAATGAGAAAGCTCTAATGAGTTTGTTCACAGACTAAATAGGCTCTCAAGCAGCTGATGTAATCAGCTCCTCCTCCTGATTACTCACACCTGATTCAACCCCTCCCCTGGATTTCTCCTCACACCTTTTTAAAAAAATCACAGTACAGATACAAACAATCAGATTCACACTAACTTTCTCCCACAATATTACTATCCCTATATGTATAGACAGAGATTAATCAGATACTCACCTGCTGCTGATTCCAACTCACATACACTTAGAAATCCAAGCTTCACTTTAAAATACAAGCATTCTTACAATGAGGAAGCTCTAATGAGTTTGTTCACAGACTAAATAGTCTCTCAAGCAGCTGATGTAATCAGCTCCTCCTACTGATTACTTACACCTGATTCAACCCCCTCCTCCTGGATTTCTCCTCACACCTTTTTAAAAAAAATCACAGTACAGATATAAGCAACCAGATTCAAATTAACTTTATCCCACAATATTACTATCCCTATATGGATAAACAGAGAATAATCAGATACTCACATGCTGCTGATTCCAACTCACACACACTTAAAAATCCAAGTTTTACTTTAAAATACAAGCCTCCTTACAATGAGCAAGCTCTGAGTTTGTTCACAGACTAAATAGGCTCTTAAGCAGCTAATGTAATCAGCTCCTCCTCCTGATTACTCACACCTGATTCAACCCCCTCCCCCTGGATTTCGCCTCACTACTTAAAAAAAAAATCACAGTACAGATACAATCAGATTCACACTAACTTTCTCCCACAATATTACTATCCTTATATGGATAGACAGAGAATAATCTGATGCTCACCTGCTGCTGATTCCAACTCACATACAATTAAAAATCCAGCCTTCACTTTAAAATACAAGCCTCCTTACAATGAGCAAGCTCTAATGAGTTTGTTCACATATTAAAAAGGCTCTCAAGCAGCTGATGTAATCAGCTCCTCCTGATTACTCACAGCTGATTCAAACCCTCTCCCTGGATTTATCCTCACACCTTTTTTAAAAAAAATCACAGTACAGATACAATCAATCAGATTCACACTAACTTTCTCCTACAATATTACTATCCCTATATGGATACACAGAATAATCAGATACTCACCTGCTGCTGATTCCAACTCACATACACTTAAAAATCCAAGCTTCACTTTAAAATACAAGCCTCCTTACAATGAGCAAGCTCTAATGAGTTTGTTCACAGATTAAAAAGGCTCTCAAGCAGCTGATGTAATCAGTTCCTCCTCCTGATTACTCACACCTGATTCAAACCCTCCCCCTGGCTTTATGCTCACACCTTTAAAAAAAAAATCACAGTACAGATACAAACAATCAGATTCACACTAACTTTCTCCCACAATATTACTATCCCTATATGGATAGACAGAGAATAATCAGATACTCACCTGCTGCTGATTCCAACTCACATACACTTAAAAATCCAAGCTTCACTTTAAAATACAAGCCTCCTTACAATAAACAAGCTCTAATGAGTTTGTTCACAGATTAAAAAGGCTCTCAAGCAGTTGATGTAATCAGCTCCTCCTCCTGATTACTCACACCTGATTCAAACTCTCCCCCTGGATTTATCCTCACACCTTTTTAAAAAAATCACAGTACAGATACAATCAATCAATCAATCAATCAGATTCACACTTACATTCTCCCACAATATTACTATTCATTTATGGATAGACAGAGAATAATCAGATAATCACCTGCTGCTGATTCCAACTCACACACACTTAAAAATACAAAATTCACTTTAAAATACAAGCCTCCTTACAATGAGCAAACTCTATTGAGTTTGTTCACAGACTAAATAGGCTCTCAAGCAGCTGATGTAATCAGCTCCTCCTCCTGATTACTCACACCTGATTCAAACCCTCCCCCTGGATTTATCCTCACACCTTTTAAAAAATCACAGTACAGATACAAACAATCAGATTCACACTAACTTTCTCCCACAATATTACTATTCCTATATGGATAGACAGAATAATCAGATACTCACCTGCTGCTGATTCCAACTCACATACACTTAAAAATCCAGCCTTCATTTTAAAATACAAGCCTCCTTACAATAAGCAAGCTCTAATGAGTTTGTTCACATATTAAAAAGGCTCTCAAGCAGCTGATGTAATCAGCTCCTCCTTTTGATTACTCACACCTGATTCAACCCCTCCCCTGGATTTCTCCTCACACCTTTTAAAAAATCACAGTACAGATACAAACAATCAGATTCACACTAACTTTCTCCCACAATATTACTATTCCTATATGGATAGACAGAGAATAATCAGATACTCACCTGCTGCTGATTCCAACTCACATACACTTAGAAATCCAAGCTTCACTTTAAAATACAAGCCTCCTTACAATGAGCAAGCTCTAATGAGTTTGTTCACAGATTAAAAAGGCTCTCAAGCAGCTGGTGTAATCAGCTCCTCCTCCTGATTACTCACACCTGATTCAAACCCTCCCCCTGGATTTATCCTCACACCTTTTAAAAAAGAAATCACAGTACAGATACAAACAATCAGATTCACACTAACTTTCTCTCACAATATTACTACCCCTATATGGATAGACAGAATAATCAGATACTCACCTGCTGCTGATTCCAACTCACATACACTTAAAAATACAAGCTTCACTTTAAAATACAAGCCTCCTTACAATGAGCAAGCTCTAATGAGTTTGTTCACAGATTAAAAAGGCTCTCAAGCAGCTGATGTAATCAGCTCCTCCTCCTAATTACTCACACCCAGGGGCGTCAGAACGTTTTTAGGTTGGGGGGGGCAAGATATAGTCTCATTTTGGCGCCCCTAAATTGCTGAATCGCTAAAGGCCAGATCCACCTGAAATACATTGAGAAGGCCAGATCCACACTAAGGAGGTCATTCAGATCTGATCGCTGCTGTATGTTTTCACACAGTGGGCAATCAGGTATTAACAGCGCAGTGGCGTTGGACAGCAACAAAGGGTGTCGCTGGTCAGCGAGGGGATGATGCGAAAAATCCGTTGGCACGGGCGTTCGCAAGGTGATTGACAGGAAGTGGCCGTTTGTGGGTGGAAACTGACCGTTTACTGGGAGTGTCCGGAAAACCGCAAGTGTGCCCAAGCGTTTTTAGGGAGGGTGTCTGGTGTCAGCTCCGGCCCGATCAGCCTGATGTGATCGCACTGTAGGAGTAAGTCCTAGGCTGCGCAGAGACTGCACAAAGTGGATTTTAGTGGATTTTAGCAGCTCGGCGTACACATGCAGTCGAACACTTGCACGGCAAATATACACTTCCCTTGGAGGTGGCGACTATTTGAACATAGAACAGCAAAATAAGCAGCTCAGCTCTCCCATGCCACTCTAGTTTCCCACCATGTGCCCCATGTAGCAGAGAGAGTAGGTCAAGCCCTAGCAGTGACCAGTGCAGTGCTGGCGTCATGGTGACTGATAGTAGTGGCCATGGGAGTTACAGGGAGGGTGAAGGCGGGGATGCTGAAGGGGAGTTACAGGGAGGGTGAGGGCTGGGATGCTGACAGGGAGTTAGAAGGAGTGTGAGGAGCTGAGGACGCTGACGGGGCGTTACATGGCGGGTGAGACAGGGACACTGATGGGGAGTTACATGGCGGGTGAGGGCAGGGACATAGACGGGGAGTTACAGGGAGGGTGAGGGCATGGGCGCTGACAGGGAGTTAGAAGGAGCGTGAGGAGCACTGAGGGGGGAGTTACAGGGAGGGTGAGGGCAGAGACGCTGACGGGGCGTTACATGGCGGGCGAGGCAGGGACACTGATGGGGAGTTACATGGTGGTTAAGGGCAGGGACACAGGCGGGGAGTTACAGGGAGGGTGAGGGCATGGGTGCTGACAGGGAGTTCGAAGGAGTGTGAGGAGCACTGAGGGTCGAGTTACAGGAAGGATGAGGACTGGGACGCTGAGGGGAGAGTTACAGGGAGGGTGAGAGTAGGGATGCTGAGGGGGGAGTTAAAAGGAGGATGAGTGCACACTGAGGGGGGAGCTACATGGAGGGTGAGGGCAGGGATGCTGACGGGGAGTTACAGGGAGGGTGAGGGCATGGGTGCTGATGGGGTGTTAAAGGGAGGGTCAAGGCAGGGGCACTGAGGGGGGAGTTACAGGGAAGGTGAGGGCAGGGGCATATAAAAATAGCTTTATTAGAACAAATAAAATACTCTAAATCCAAGTGTGGATTAAACATTCACATATAGATTATAACATACGGAGAGCCACCCCCATCCCCCCCTGACTGCTGATTACCATATATTTGGAGTGTAAGTAGCGCCTCCTCTTTTCTTTAGGAAAAAGCAACAGCCTGTCACACGTGGGATTCTGTCTGTGTGATACGGCGATCCCTTTGATTTAGAGCAGCCCACTGGGGAGGCGGAGCTCGGGACTCG
This sequence comes from Pseudophryne corroboree, assembly GCF_028390025.1. Lineage (NCBI taxonomy): Eukaryota > Metazoa > Chordata > Amphibia > Anura > Myobatrachidae > Pseudophryne > Pseudophryne corroboree. Next base: position 685,376,976 of record NC_086444.1, read on the forward strand.
GAGAGTACCTAGAGCTGCCTGAGATAGTGTGGTCTTCCTGGGCGGGTGAGCGGCACATCTCTTCACGCCGCCATCGCCACTGCTGCTCTGCCTGTGGTAAGTGAGAGAGGCTCTGGCAGCAGCGGCAGCAACAGGCAGGACTGTGCGGCTCCCTCAGTAAGGAGGCAGAGAGGGGGGAGCCGCTTTTCATGCTGCCGACGCAGCTGCTGCCTGTCAGAGTGACAATCGCTGGCAGCCGGCAGCAAAAGCAGCATTTCTCAGCAAGGAGGTGTGACAGGGAGATAGAAAGTGTCAGGGAAATAGTGGCTTACAAAAAGACATTGGGTGACAGAAAAATAGTGGGTGACATGGTGAGGGAGACAGGGAGATACTAGGTGATGGAGACACTGGGTGACAGGTAGAGAGGGTGACAGAGAGAGAGAGCTACAGGGAGATAATGGGTGACATGGTGAGGGTGACAGGGGGATAGTGGGTGACAGGGGCGATAGTGGGTGACATGGTGAGGATGACAGGGGGATAGTGGGTGACATGGTGAGGGTGACAGGTGGATGGTGGGTGACATGGTGAGGGTGACAGGTGGATAGTGGGTGACATGGTGAGGGTGACAGGTGGATAGTGGGTGACATGGTGAGGGTGACAGGTGGATAGTGGGTGACATAGTGAGGGTGGCAGGTGGATAGTGGGTGACAGGGGGATAGTGGGTGACATGGTGAGGGTGACAGGGGGATAGTGGGTGACATGGTGAGGGTGACAGGTGGATAGTGGGTGACAGTGAGGGTGACAGGTGGATAGTGGGTGACAAGGGGATAGTGGGTGACATGCTGAGGGTGACAGGGGGTGACATGGTGAGGGTGACGGGGGATAGTGGTTGACATGTTGAGGGAGACGTGGGGAATAGTGGGTGACATGAGGATGACGGGGGGATAGTGGGTGACATGGTGAGGGTGACGGGGGATAGTGGGTGACAGTGAGGGTGACAGGTGGATAGTGGGTGACAGTGAGGGTGACAGGTGGATAGTGGGTGACATGGTGAGGGTGACGGGGGGATAGTGGGTGACAGTGAGGGTGACAGGAGGATAGTGGGTGACATGGTGAGGGTGATGGGGGGATAGTGGGTGACAGTGAGGGTGACAGGTGGATAGTGGGTGACATGGTGGATGTGACAGGGGGATAGTGGGTGACAGGGGGACAGTGGGTGACATGGTGAGGGTGAGAGGTGGATAGTGGGTGACATGGTGAGGGTGACGGGGATAGTGGCTGACATGGTAATGGTGACAAGGGGATAGTGGGTGACAGGGGGATAGTGGGTGACATGGTGAGGGGTGGATAGTGGGTGACATGGTGAGAGGTGGATAGTGGGTGACATGGTAAGGGTGACAGGGGGATAGTGGGTGACATGGTGAGGGTGAGAGGTGGATAGTGGGTGACATGGTGAGGGTGACAGGGGGATAGTGGGTGACATGGTAAGGGTGACAAGGGGATAGTGGATGACATGGTGAGGGTCACAGAGGGATAGTGGGTGACATGGTGAGGGTGAGAGGTGGATAGTGGGTGACAGTGAAGGTGACAGAGGGATAGTGGGTGACAGGGGGATAGTGGGTGAAATGGTGAGGGTGAGAGGTGTATAGTGGGTGACATGCTGAGGGTGACAGGGGAATAGTGGGTGACATGGTGAGGGTGAGAGGTGGATAGTGGGTGACATGGTGAGGGTGACAGGGGGATAGTGGGTGACATGGTGAGGGTGACAGGGGGATAGTGGGTGACATGGTGAGGGTGACGGGGGATAGTGGGTGACATGAGGGTGACGGGGGGATAGTGGGTGACATGGTGAGGGTGACGGCGGGATAGTGGGTGACATGGTGAGGGTGACAGGTGGATAGTGGGTGAGAGGTGGATAGTGGGTGACATGGTGAGGGTGACAGGGGTATAGTGGGTGACAGGGGGATAGTGGGTGACATTATGAGGGTGAGAGGTGGATAGTGGGTGACATGCTGAGGGTGACCGGGGAATAGTGGGTGACATGGTGAGGGTGAGAGGTGGATAGTAGGTGACATGGTGAGGGTGACAGGGGGATAGTTGCTGACATGGTGAGGGTGATGGGGGGATAGTGGGTGACATGGTGAGGGTGACGGGGATAGTGGGTGACATGAGGGTGATGGGGGATAGTGGGTGACATGGTGAGGGTGACGGGGGGATAGTGGGTGACATGGTGAGGGTGACGGGGGGGATAGTGGGTGACATGGTGAGGGTGATGGGGGGATAGTGGGTGACATGGTGAGGGTGAAGGGGATAGTGGGTGACATGAGGGTGACGGGGGATAGTGGGTGACATGGTGAGGGTGACGGGGGGATAGTGGGTGACATGGTGAGGGTGACGGGGGATAGTGGGTGACATGGTGAGGGTGACGGGGGGATAGTGGGTGACATGGTGAGGGTGACAGGGGGATAGTGGGTGACATGGTGAAGGTGACAGGTGGATAGTGGGTGACATAGTGAGGGTGACAGGTGGATAGTGGGTGACATGGTGAGGGTGACAGGGGGATAGTGAATGATAGGGCACAGCCAGCCTCCTAACCCCCCCCCCCCCACTGCACGGTGACAGGGGCAGGGGATGCCTCCCAGCAGCACTGACAGCCTCCTCCCCCAACCCCCTTTCACAGAGCACAGAGGATGCCTCCAGTGGCACAGCCAGCCCCCTCTACCCCTAATCACAGGGGATGCTTCCAGCGGCGTCTAAGGCAGCTTCCTCCCCCTCCCCCGCTGTCACAGGGGATGATGCCTCCAGCCGTCTCTTCCCTCTCTCCCCCACGCTGTCCCCGGGGATGCCTCCAGCCGCACAGTCCACAGCCAGCCTCCTCACCCTCTCCGTTCCTGCTCACCTGTCCGGCTCCAGGCTGCATCCATCGCGCGCGGAGAGATCCCCTCCTCCCTCAATCTGACGGCCGGGATGCTCGCACCTCGCAGAGCAGAGCTCAAGGAGGCGGAGCTCCTCTGGCTGCAGGGATGCTGCTGCTGCTGTGTGACAAGCAGCACAGCGGCAGCTATAACAAACAAAAAAATGCCTGAAAATGACGGGGGAGGGGTCCGCAATGGGCGCGGGACGTTCACTACACGGAGCGGAGTATGTAATGTGCGGTCTTTCACCTGACCGCACATCGCTCCTCCTCTACCCTGATCGGCGCCTCTCTATGTTTGGGGGGGGCGAGCTTCCCCCTTGCCCCCCCAGTTCCGACGCCTCTGCTCACACCTGATTCAAACCCTCCCCCTGGCTTTATCCTCACACCTTTTAAAAAAAATCACAGTACAGATACAAACAATCAGATTCACACTAACTTTCTCCCACAATATTACTATCCCTATATGGATAGACAGAGAATAATCAGATACTCACCTGCTGCTGATTCCAACTCACATACACTTAAAAATCCAAGCTTCACTTTAAAATACAAGCTTCCTTACAATGAGAAAGCTCTAATGAGTTTGTTCACAGACTAAATAGGCTCTCAAGCAGCTGATGTAATCAGCTCCTCCTCCTGATTACTCACACCTGATTCAACCCCCTACCCCTGGATTTCTCCTCACACCTTTTTAAAAAAAAATCACAGTACAGATACAATTAATAAATCAGATTCACACTAACTTTCTTTTACAATATTACTATCCCTATATGGATACACAGAATAACCAGATACTCACCTGCTGCTGATTCCAACTCACATACACTTAAAAATCCAAGCTTCACTTAAAAATAAAAGCCTCCTTACAATGAGCAAGCTCTAATGAGTTTGTTCACAGATTAAAAAGGCTCTCAAGCAGCTGATGTAATCAGTTCCTCCTCCTGATTACTCACACCTGATTCAAACCCTCCCCCTGGCTTTATCCTCACACCTTTTAAAAAAAAAAATCACAGTACAGATACAAACAATCAGATTCACACTTACATTCTTCCACAATATTACTATTCATTTATGGATAGACAGAGAATAATCAGATACTCACCTGCTGCTGATTCCAACTCACACACACTTAAAAATCCAAAATTCACTTTAAAATACAAGCCTCCTTTCAATGAGAAAGCTCTAATGAGTTTGTTCACAGACTAAATAGGCTCTCAAGCAGCTGATGTAATCAGCTCCTCCTCCTGATTACTCACACCTGATTCAACCCCCTCCCCCTGGATTTCTCCTCACTTTTTAAAAAAAAATCACAGTACAGATACAAACAATCAGATTCACACTTACGTTCTCGCACAATATTACTATTCATTTATGGATAGACAGAGAATAATCAGATACTCAGCTGCTGCTGATTCCAACTCACACAAACTTAAAAATCCAAAATTCACTTTAAAATACAAGCCTCCTTACAATGAGAAAGCTCTAATGAGTTTGTTCACAGACTAAATAGGCTCTCAAGCAGCTGATGTAATCAGCTCCTCCTTTTGATTACTCACACCTGATTAAACCCCTCCCCTGGATTTCTCGTCACACCTTTTAAAAAATCACAGTACAGATACAAACAATCAGATTCACACTAACTTTCTCCCACAATATTACTATCCCTATATGGATAGACAGAGAATAATCAGATACTCACCTGCTGCTGATTCCAACTCACATACACTTAGAAATCCAAGCTTCACTTTAAAATACAAGCATCCTTACAATGAGCAAGCTCTAATGAGTTTGTTAACAGACTAAATAGGCTCTCAAGCAGCTGATGTAATTAGCTCCTCATCCTGATTACTCACACCTGATTCAACCCCCTCCCCCTGGATTTCGCCTCACTACTTAAAAAAAAAATCACAGTACAGATACAATCAGATTCACACTAACTTTCTCCCACAATATTACTATCCCTATATGGATACACAGAATAATCAGATACTCACCTGCTGCTGAGTCCAACTCACATACACTTAAAAATCCAAGCTTCACTTTAAAATACAAGCCTTCTTACAATGAGCAAGCTCTAATGAGTTTGTTCACAGATTAAAAAGGCTCTCAAGCAGCTGATGTAATCAGCTCCTTCTCCTGATTACTCACACCTGATTCAAACCCTCCCCCTGGATTTCTCCTCACACCTTTTTAAAAAAATCACAGTACAGATACAAACAATCAGATTCACACTAACTTTCTCCTACAATATTACTATCCTTATATGGATAGACAGAGAATAATCAGATGCTCACCTGCTGCTGATTCCAACTCACATACAATTAAAAATCCAAGCTTCACTTTAAAATAATAGCCTCCTTTCAATGAGAAAGCTCTAATGAGTTTGTTCACAGACTAAATAGGCTCTCAAGCAGCTGATGTAATCAGCTCCTCCTCCTGATTACTCACACCTGATTCAACCCCCTCCCCCTGGATTTCTCCTCACACCTTTTTAAAAAAAAATCACAGTACAGATACAAACAATCAGATTCACACTTACGTTCTCCCACAATATTACTATTCATTTATGGATAGACAGAGAATAATCAGATACTCACCTGCTGCTGATTCCAACTCACACAAACTTAAAAATCCAAAATTCACTTTAAAATACAAGCCTCCTTACAATGAGAAAGCTCTAATGAGTTTGTTCACAGACTAAATAGGCTCTCAAGCAGCTGATGTAATCAGCTCCTCCTACTGATTACTCACACCTGATTCAACCCCCTCCTCCTGGATTTCTCCTCACACCTTTTTAAAAAAAAAATCATAGTACAGATACAAGCAACCAGATTCAAATTAACTTTATCCCACAATATTACTATCCCTATATGGATAAACAGAGAATAATCAGATAATCACCTGCTGCTGATTCCAACTCACACACACTTAAAAATCCACGTTTCACTTTAAAATACAAGCCTCCTTACAATGAGCAAGCTCTAATGAGTTTGTTCACAGACTAAATAGGCTCTTAAGCAGCTAATGTAATCAGCTCCTCCTCCTGATTACTCACACCTGATTCAACCCCCCTCCCCCTGGATTTCGCCTCACTACTTTAAAAAAAATCACAGTACAGATACAATCAGATTCACACTAACTTTCTCCCACAATATTACTATCCCTATATGGATAGACAGAATAATCAGATACTCAACTGCTGCTGATTCCAACTCACATACACTTAAAAATCCAGCCTTCACTTTAAAATACAAGCCTCCTTTCAATGAGAAAGCTCTAATGAGTTTGTTCACAGACTAAATAGGCTCTCAAGCAGCTGATGTAATCAGCTCCTCCTCCTGATTACTCACACCTGATTCAACCCCCTCCCCCTGGATTTCTCCTCACACTTTTTAAAAAAAAATCACAGTACAGATACAAACAATCAGATTCACACTTACATTCTCCCACAATATTACTATTCATTTATGGATAGACAGAGAATAATCAGATACTCACCTGCTGCTGATTCCAACTCACACACACTTAAAAATCCAAAATTCACTTTAAAATACAAGCCTCCTTACAATGAGCAAACTCTAATGAGTTTGTTCACAGACTAAATAGGCTCTCAAGCAGCTGATGTAATCAGCTCCTCCTTTTGATTACTCACACCTGATTCAACCCCTCCCCTGGATTTCTCCTCACACCTTTTAAAAAATCACAGCACAGATACAAACAATCAGATTCACACTAACTTTCTCCTACAATATTACTATCCCTATATGGATAGACAGAGAATAATCAGATGCTCACCTGCTGCTGATTCCAACTCACATACAATTAAAAATCCAAGCTTTACTTTAAAATACAAGCCTACTTAAAATGAGCAAGCTCTAATGAGTTTGTTCACAGACTAAATAGGCTCTCAAGCAGCTGATGTAATCAGCTCCTCATCCTGATTACTAACACCTGATTCAACCCCCTCCCCCTGGATTTCTCCTCACACCTTTTTAAAGAAAAAAATCACAGTACAGATACAAACAATCAGATTCACAATAACTTTCTCTCACAATATTACTATCCCCATATGGATAGACAGAGAATAATAAGATACTCACCTGCTGCTGATTCCAACTCACATACACTTAAAAATCCAGCCTTCACTTTAAAATACAAGCCTCCTTACAATGAGCAAGCTCTGAGTTTGTTCACAGATTAAAAAGGCTCTCAAGCAGCTGATGTAATCAGTTCCTCCTCCTGATTACTCACATCTGATTCAAACCCTCCCCCTAGCTTTATCCTCACACCTTTAAAAAAAAAAATCACAGTACAGATACAAACAATCAGATTCACACTAACTTTCTCCCACAATATTACTATCCCTATATGGATAGACAGAATAATCAGATACTCACCTGCTGCTGATTCCAACTCACATACGCTTAAAAATCCAGACTTCACTTTAAAATACAAGCCTCCTTTCAATGAGAAAGCTCTAATGAGTTTGTTCACAGACAAAATAGGCTCTCAAGCAGCTGATGTAATCAGCTCCTCCTCCTGATTACTCACACCTGATTCAACCCCCTCCCCCTGGATTTCTCCTCACACTTTTAAAAAAAAAATCACAGTACAGATACAAACAATCAGATTCACACTTACATTCTCCCACAATATTACTATTCATTTATGGATAGACAGAGAATAATCAGATACTCACCTGCTGCTGATTCCAACTCACACACACTTAAAAATCCAAAATTCACTTAAAAATACAAGCCTCCTTACAATGAGCAAACTCTAATGAGTTTGTTCACAGACTAAATAGGCTCTCAAGCAGCTGATGTAATCAGCTCCTCCTTTTGATTACTCACATCTGATTCAACCCCTCCCCTGGATTTCTCCTCACACCTTTTAAAAAATCACAGCACAGATACAAACAATCAGATTCACACTAACTTTCTCCTACAATATTACTATCCCTATATGGATAGACAGAGAATAATCAGATGCTCACCTGCTGCTGATTCCAACTCACATACAATTAAAAATCCAAGCTTTACTTTAAAATACAAGCCTACTTAAAATGAGCAAGCTCTAATGAGTTTGTTCACAGATTAAAAAGGCTCTCAAGCAGCTGGTGTAATCATCTCCTCCTCCTGATTACTCACACCTGATTCAAACCCTCCCCCTGGATTTATCCTCACACCTTTTAAAAAAAAAATCACAGTACAGATACAAACAATCAGATTCACACTAACTTTCTCTCACAATATTACTATCCCTATATGGATAGACAGAATAATCAGATACTCACCTGCTGCTGATTCCAACTCACATACACTTAAAAATCCAGCCTTCACTTTAAAATACAAGCCTCCTTTCAATGAGAAAGCTCTGAGTTTGTTCACAGACAAAATAGGCTCTCAAGCAGCTGATGTAATCAGCTCCTCCTCCTGATTACTCACACCTGATTCAACCCCCTCCCCCTGGATTTCTCCTCACACTTTTTAAAAAAAATCACAGTACAGATACAAACAATCAGATTCACACTTACATTCTCCCACAATATTACTATTCATTTATGGATAGACAGAGAATAATCAGATACTCACCTGCTGCTGATTCCAACTCACACACACTTAAAAATCCAAAATTCACTTAAAAATACAAGCCTCCTTACAATGAGCAAACTCTAATGAGTTTGTTCACAGACTAAATAGGCTCTCAAGCAGCTGATGTAATCAGCTCCTCCTTTTGATTACTCACACCTGATTCAACCTCTCCCCTGGATTTCTCCTCACACCTTTTAAAAAATCACAATACAGATACAAACAATCAGATTCACACTAACTTTCTCCCACAATATTACTATCCCTATATGGAAAGACAGAGAATAATCAGATACTCACCTGCTGCTGATTCCAACTCACATACACTTAAAAATCCAAGCTTCACTTTAAAATACAAGCCTCCTTACAATGAGCAAGCTCTAATGAGTTTGTTCACAGATTAAAAAGGCTCTCAAGCAGCTGGTGTAATCAGCTCCTCCTCCTGATTACTCACACCTGATTCAAACCCTCCCCCTGGATTTATCCTCACACCTTTTAAAAAAAAAATCACAGTACAGATAGAAACAATCAGATTCACACTAATACCCCTTTCACACCGCAGCTTATACCCGGTATTTTGCCGTTTTAACTGGCTTCCTAAACGGGTCAAGCTGCGATGTGAAAGGGTCCCCTTCAATTTACCGTTTTCAAAATACCGGTATTTTGAAACGGTAAAAAAGCAGGGTCCTACCCGTTTCAGTCCCATTTCACTGTGCAGTGTGAAAGGGTCTGAAACGGTATTTGCAAGCCCCAGAAGATGATAGGCTGTCTCCATGTGTGATGTCACCAGCCACAACCAGGAAACAGCTTGGAAAACACAGGAGACACATGAGAGAGTGGCTTTATAAACGTTTAAATGTGAAAAACACGGAAAAAAATGGCGTGGGGTCCCCCCTCCAAAGCATAACCAGCCTCGGGCTCTTCGAGCTGGTCCTGGTTCTAAAAATGCGGGGAAAAAATTGACAGGGGATCCCCCGTATTTTTAAAACCAGCACCGGGCTCTGCGCCAGGTGCTGGTGCAAAAAATACGGGGGACAAAACGAGTAGGGGTCCCCCGTATTTTTCACACCAGCATCGGGCTCCACTAGCTGGACAGATAATGCCACAGCCGGGGGTCACTTTTATGCCGTGCCCTGCGGCCGTGGCATTAAATATCCAACTAGTCACCCCTGGCCGGGGTACCCTGGGGGAGTGGGGACCCCTTCAATCAAGGGGTCCCCCCCCCAGCCACCCAAGGGCCAGGGGTGAAGCCCGAGGCTGTCCCCCCCCATCCAATGGGCTGCGGATGGGGGGGCTGATAGCCTTTGTTGTAAATGAAAAGATATTGTTTTTTCCAGTAGTACTACAAGTCCCAGCAAGCCTCCCCCGCAAGCTGGTACTTGGAGAACCACAAGTACCAGCATGCGGGAGAAAAACTGGCCCGCTGGTACCTGTAGTTCTAATGGAAAAAAAATACCCAAATAAAAACAGGACACAGACACCGTCGACAGTAAAACTTTATTACACACTGCTGACACACACATACTTACCTATGTTCACACGCCGACATCGGTCCTCTTCTCCATGTAGAATCCAGGGGTACCTGAAAATAAAAGTTCAATATACTCACCTCAGCCATGGTCCAGAGATAAATCCACGGACTTGGCAAAAAAAGAAAACGAACACCCGGACCTGCGGACCGAAAGGGGTCCCATGCTAACATATGAGACCCCTCTCCCCGAATGCCGGGACATCACGTGACTCCTGTCACTGAAGTCCCTTCAGCCAATCAGGAAGCGCTACTTCCGTGGCGCTCACCTGATTGGCTGTGCACTGTCTGAGCTGTCAGACAGCGCATCGCAAAGCCGCTCCATTACTTTCAATGGTGGGAAGTTTGCGGCTAGCGGTGGGGTCACCCGCCGGTCAGCGGCTGACCGGCGGGTGACCCCACCGCTAGCCGCAAACTTCCCACCATTGAAAGTAATGGAGCGGCTTTGCGATGCGCTGTCTGACAGCTCAGACAGTGCACAGCCAATCAGGTGAGCGCCACGGAAGTAGCGCTTCCTGATTGGCTGAAGGGACTTCAGTGACAGGAGTCACGTGATGTCCCGGCATTCGGGGAGAGGGGTCTCATATGTTAGCATGGGACCCCTTTCGGTCCGCAGGTCCGGGTGTTCGTTTTCTTTTTTTGCCAAGTCCGTGGATTTATCTCTGGACCATGGCTGAGGTGAGTATATTGAACTTTTATTTTCAGGTACCCCTGGATTCTACATGGAGAAGAGGACCGATGTCGGCGTGTGAACATAGGTAAGTATGTGTGTGTCGGCAGTGTGTAATAAAGTTTTACTGTCGACGGTGTCTGTGTCCTGTTTTTATTTGGGTATTTTTTTTCCATTAGAACTACAGGTACCAGCGGGCCAGTTTTTCTCCCGCATGCTGGTACTTGTGGTTCTCCAAGTACCAGCTTGCGGGGGAGGCTTGCTGGGACTTGTAGTACTACTGGAAAAAACAATATCTTTTCATTTACAACAAAGGCTATCAGCCCCCCCATCCGCAGCCCATTGGATGGGGGGGGACAGCCTCGGGCTTCACCCCTGGCCCTTGGGTGGCTGGGGGGGGGGACCCCTTGATTGAAGGGGTCCCCACTCCCCCAGGGTACCCCGGCCAGGGGTGACTAGTTGGATATTTAATGCCACGGCCGCAGGGCACGGCATAAAAGTGACCCCCGGCTGTGGCATTATCTGTCCAGCTAGTGGAGCCCGATGCTGGTGTGAAAAATACGGGGGACCCCTACTCGTTTTGTCCCCCGTATTTTTTGCACCAGGCGCAGAGCCCGGTGCTGGTTTTAAAAATACGGGGGATCCCCTGTCAATTTTCCCCCCGCATTTTTAGAACCAGGACCAGCTCAAAGAGCCCGAGGCTGGTTATGCTTTGGAGGGGGGACCCCACGCCATTTTTTTCCGTGTTTTTAACCATTCCATCTTAAAAAAAAAAAAATAATTTTAAAAAATATATAAATAATACTTGTGCCTCCAAAAAAGACAAACCAAGTACCTAATCCCATCTAATAAAAATAGATATGCTTCAAGCTGCTTGGTTCCATCGTACGACTATCCAAATTATTAATAATGAATTAATTAGTGATTAATAATAATGTGTGGGCCAGAAAAGTCCATTTATAATGACAACCACTGTTTTCTATGGGTGAAACGGGTTCAGTGTGAAAGGTACCAAAACGGGAATGAAATGGTAATTTACTGGTTACAACATGAGATGTGAAAGGGGTTTAACTGCTCAGACCCGTTTTAATAACCGTTTCAAATACCATTTCAAAAGCAGGTTTTGCGATGTGAAAGCAGCATAACTTTCTCCCACAATATTACTATCCCTATATGGATAGACAGAGAATAATCAGATACTCACCTGCTGCTGATTACAACTCACTTACACTTAAAAATACAAGCTTCACTTTAAAATACAAGCCTCCTTACAATGAGCAAGCTCTAATGAGTTTGTTCACAGATTAAAAAGGCTCTCAAGCAGCTGATGTAATCAGCTCCTCCTCCTGATTACTCACACCTGATTCAACCCCCTACCCCTGGATTTCTCCTCACACCTTTAAAAAAAATAAAAATCAAAGTACAGATACAATCAATCAATCAATCAATCAGATTCACACTAACTTTCTCCCACAATATTACTATCCCTATATGGATAGACAGAATAATCAGATACTCACCTGCTGCTGATTCCAACTCACACACACTTAAAAATCCAGCCTTCACTTTAAAATACAAGCCTCCTTTCAATGAGAAAGCTCTAATGAGTTTGTTCACAGACTAAATAGGCTCTCAAGCAGCTGATGTAATCAGCTCCTCCTCCTGATTACTCACACCTGATTCAAACCCCTCCCCCTGGATTTTGCCTCACTACTTTAAAAAAAAAAATCACAGTACAGATACAATCAATCAATCAATCAATCAATCAATCAATCAGATTCACACTAACTTTCTCCCACAATATTACTATCCCTTTATGGATACACAGAATAATCAGATACTCACCTGCTGCTGAGTCCAACTCACATACACTTAAAAATCCAAGCCTCCTTACAATGAGCAAGCTCTAATGAGTTTGTTCACAGATTAAAAAGGCTCTCAAGCAGCTGATGTAAGCAGCTCCTCCTCCTGATTACTCACACCTGATTCAAACCCTCCCCTTGGATTTCTCCTCACACCTTTTAAAAAAAATCACAGTACAGATACAAACAATCAGATTCACACTAACTTTCTCCCACAATATTACTATCCCTATATGGATAGACAGAATAATCAGATACTCACCTGCTGCTGATTCCAACTCACATACACTTAAAAATCCAGCCTTCACTTTAAAATACAAGCCTCCTTACAATGAGCAAGCTCTAATGAGTTTGTTCACATATTAAAAAGGCTCTCAAGCAGCTGATGTAATCAGCTCCTCCTCCTGATTACTCACACCTGATTCAAACCCTCTCCCTGGATTTATCCTCACACCTTTTTAAAAAAAAAAAAATCACAGTACAGATACAATCAGATTCACACTAACTTTCTCCCACAATATTACTATCCCTATATGGATACACAGAATAATCAGATACTCACCTGCTGCTGATTCCAACTCACATACACTTAAAAATCCAAGCTTCACTTTAAAATACAAGCCTCCTTACAATGAGCAAGCTCTAATGAGTTTGTTCACAGATTAAAAAGGCTCTCAAGCAGCTGATGTAATCAGTTCCTCCTCCTGATTACTCACACCTGATTCAAACCCTCCCCCTGGCTTTATCCTCACACCTTTTTAAAAAAAAATCACAGTACAGATACAAACAATCAGATTCACACTTACATTCTCCCACAATATTACTATTCATTTATGGATAGACAGAGAATAATCAGATACTCACCTGCTGCTGATTCCAACTCACACACACTTAAAAATCCAAAATTCACTTTAAAATACAAGCCTCCTTACAATGAGCAAACTCTAATGAGTTTGTTCACAGACTAAATAGGCTCTCAAGCAGCTGATGTAATCAGCTCCTCCTTTTGATTACTCACACCTGATTCAACCCCTCCCCTGGATTTCTCCTCACACCTTTTAAAAAAATCACAGTACAGATACAAACAATCAGATTCACACTAACTTTCTCCTACAATATTACTATCCTTATATGGATAGATAGAGAATAATCAGATGCTCACCTGCTGCTGATTCCAACTCACATACAATTAAAAATCCAAGTTTCACTTTAAAATACAAGCCTCCTTACAATGAGCAAGCTCTAATGAGTTTGTTCACAGACTAAATAGGCTCTTAAGCAGCTAATGTAATCAGCTCCTCCTCCTGATTACTCACACCTGATTCAACCCCCTCCCCCTGGATTTCGCCTCACTACTTTAAAAAAAAAATCACAGTACAGATATAATCAGATTCACACTAACTTTCTCCCACAATATAACTATCCCTGGATAGACAGAGAATAATCAGTTACTCACCTGCTGCTGATTCCAACTTAGAGTGGTTCAAGATATGCAGTGTCCAAGTGATCCCCAAATAAATCGACCCACCATGCTCTGCAAATTCTTAAAAAAGGAAGACAGAATGTTAATTGGTAGAGATTGCAGTAAGTATAAAAACTTAGGGAGAATACTCATTTTGATTACATTCAATCTACCCAACCAGGACAGCTGCAGTAGGGACCAATTTTGAAAGTCCACCTTGAGTTGCTTCAAAAGTGGGAGAAAATTAAGCCGAAACAGGGAATCAGTATTAGGAAACAACAGAATCCCTAAATATTTCAGCTGAAACAGATTCCAGAGGTAAGGGAACAAGCCTTTAAGGCTATTTACCATAGAGGGGGTGCTGAAATATTAATTGCTACAGATTTTGTGTAGTTTATTTTAAAATCGAAGACATGACTAAATCTGTTGAATTCATGCATAAGGGCAGGGAGAGAGGTCACCGGAGCAGTTATGGTGGCAAGAAGATGATCGGCAAATAAAGCCAACTTATATTCAGTTGCCGAGCCGGAGACACCTAATATTATCATTTGAATGGATAGCCCTCACCACTGCCTCCATACATAGAACAAAAATAAGGGGAGGTAAAGGGCATCCCTGACGTGTACCATTATGAATCACAAATGGGTCAGATAAAGCCCCATTAACCCGTACGCATGCGGAGGGATTGTTATAAAGAGCAAGTATCCTATGCAAGCAATATGGCCCCAATCCTAAATGACAGAGAAGACCCTCCATGAATCACCAGTTAATCCTATCGAAGGCCTTCTCCGCGTCCGTGGACAAAAGAATCATAGTCTCACAATTATGCACAGTGTGATGGATGAGGTCGATGATTTTTGAGGTGTTATCCTTGGCCTCCCTTCCCCTCACAAATCCTACCTGGTCCCTGTGGATCAGAGTCGGCAAGAAGTAATTCAGCCTTTTAGCTAACATTTTAGCATAAAGTTTGATATCATTATTAAGGAGATAGGCCGATAACTGGAGCAGTAAGAGGGGTCTTTCCCTTCCTTAGGAATTACAGAAATATGTGCCTCGAAAGACTGGGGGAAAACACATTCTCAGCAGATATTGCATTATATGCTTTCAAAAACAGTGGCATGAGGGATGTCTGGAAAGATTTATAGTAGCTCACTGGGAAGCCATCTGGGCCCGGACTCTTCCCAAGAGGAGTAGCAGATAGGGCCAGTTCCTAATTCTTCGATAGCAAAGGGCCATTCAAGAAACTCTACATCATCTCCTGATAACTGAGGGTAATCCACAGAAAAGAGATAATCATTGACTGCCTCCACAGATGTGAAAACATCAGCTGGAGATTGGGCTTTTCTCAAGTTATAGAGATCCATAAAGTAAGATTGAAAGGCCCCTGCTATTTGTGGAAAGGTATGGACCCTACGTCCTTCTGAGTCCCGGACTGAGTGAACATAAGACTTTTGGCATTGAGATTTCAGGGCTTTCGCTAACATAGAACCAGGTTTATCACCCATAGAAAAAATCTGTGGTGGTATCTCTAATTCAAATTTGGTTTTCTCATGCATACGTTTTTTTAAAGGCTAATCTCGACTCAGTGAGATCACGCAGCACCTGTCCATCAGGTGACTGCTTGTGAGACAGTTCCAAAGATTGGATATGGATCAAAAGCAGCCGTTGCTGAGCCTCCCTTTCCTTTTTTAACTGGGATTCCAATTGGATACATTTACCCCTAACTACGCATTTATGTGCCTCCCAGATCATAACAGCGGGCGTATCAGGCAAGTTATTAAGGGAGATGTAATCAGTAACAGTTTGGAGCAGGCCATCCTTAAGTCGTGTATCGTGGAGCAACATTTCATGAAATTTCCATGTCCATGGTTTTGCAAAAACAGTAGGGAGACTAATGGAAGCAAATATAGGAGCGTAATCCGACCAAGTAATCTGGCCTATATGACTATCAGGAAAAAACTGTAATTGTTTATGGTACACTAAGAAAAAATCAAGACGAGAATAAGAAGCATGAGGGGCAGAATAAAAGGCAAAGTTTTTGACAGTGGGATAGTGTAATCTCCATAGGTCAACTGACTATCGTGTAAAAGTTTACGTACCCTGCGGTGATCCCTGGAGGAATGATGCAGAAGCCCAGTAGAACAGTCAAGTGCGGGGTCTATTGTCCAATTAAAGTCACCCCCTAATATTAAACAACCCTCTCTCAAAGGCTCCACGAGTCGCATAACCTTGGTTAAGAATTCCCTTTGGTGTTGATTAGGTGAGTAAACATTAACCAGGGAGTATACTTGGTCAAAAATCTTACATTTTAGAACCTGGCATCTACCAGCCACTAAAACATGATGTAAAGTATCTGAAACAACTAGGTGGCGAGATAGGAGTATAGTCACACCCAATGATTTACCCAGAGTATTATCACTACAGAACCAGTGAGGAAAGTTATGATTTCTAAGGAGAGGGGCAGCGTCTTGTTTAAAATGAGTCTTCTGCACAAAAGCCACGTCAACCCTTTCCAAGTAAAGTTCTCTCAAAAGAGTAGAATGTTTTTCAGGGATATTTAAGCCTTTGACATTATAAGAGCATAATTTCAATGTCCTCGCTTTCAAAGAGGCCATGATAGATTTTGGAGGCAGTGTGGAAGATGTGCAGGAGAACCCATTGGGAAATACATCAAAAATCGGATACGGAAAACAACAAGAATCAGAATAAATGTAAAAAACAAATGTCCGCTATTGGATAACAGGTAAAACTTGTTTGCCCATGAACCAATAAAAAAAAGTGTTGACCAACCCAACAGTGGTGGGGCATCTGTGACCGCCACCCAGGGCCTCAAAATCCACAATAACTACAAAACAATAACATAACACTAGCTAAATCCTGCAAAGAAAACATTAGTACAAAATGTCCTGCTAAGGGTAAGCATATAAACAGAGAGCGGCATGTGAACCATAGACATATCAACATAAGGACGATATCTCGGGAAGGAGAGAGGTGGTATATAGTAAGGACAACATAACTAAACCCAATTGCATAGTGTATAAAGAACACTCGCATAGTTAAGTCCAGAAAATACTTCGGATAACAGCCGGCTAGGTTTTAGACCTAACAAGTAAGTCCTGGAGTAAACAGTAGAAAGGAATCCAAAAACTCAATTTCAGAGAATGATGGTTATCAGGTACTGGAGGCCTCTGGATAAGGGTGTGGTGAAGGCAGGCCTTTATTGTGATTGCCGATAGGTACCCAAGGTGTCTGTGCTGGAGGAGGCGCGGGAGGATCCAACCTAGTATGTAGTTGTGTCCATTCTGGGAGAGACAGCATGGTAATGGAAAGGACAGAACAAAAGCGATCCAAGTCATCCGGAGACTGTAAACTAAAAATACGACCATCATGAGAGGCTTGGATGCTCAAAGGGAAGCTCCAATGAAAGTGAATATTCTTATGTTTTAAGGCATCCGTAAGCAGTTTGAGGAGCTGCCTGTATTGAAGAGTATTCCAGGACAGGTCAGCGAAGATTTGGATTTTGGAATCACTAAATTCAATTCCGTCTAATTTCCTTGGTTTTGCCAGAATATCCTCCTTGATGTGATAGTAATGAAGGCGGCAAATAATATCCCTGGGAGACTCAGGCACTTCGGACGCAGTGTACACGATCAAAGAGAATGACATGTCCAGTTCTGCATCAGTGACTTCATTAAAAATCTTGGTGAGTACGTCTACGATGCCCGGTCCTTGTACATTCTCAGGGATGCCACATATCCGAAGATTGTTTCTTCTCCCTCTGTTGTCAAAATCATCCATACGACGCTGAATCGCCTTGAGTTCTTGAGCGTGTGTAAAAACGGTGCTGCCAAGTCATTGCTGGTAAGAGCCCAAATAATTGAGGTGGGCCTCCATGTCAGACCCACGATGGGTAATTTGGGATAAATCGGCCTGAAGCACAGATATCTCCGCCTTGACTATGGCACCAATTCTCTTTTCCAAGTCCAAAAAATTTAGATTTCGTATGGAGATCTTTTTTGGTAGGAAGGGATCTAAGATGCTTTAAGACAACAGCCATGGTGGGTTACGGAGATGTATCAGAACCACTCTGTGGTGATGAGGCCATGTTGTCGGCGGTATTCGCAGGAGAAGAGTTAGCAACAGACAATTATCGTCGCTCTGGGTGTCGTTTCCAGGGACAAGATAATGGAGCAAATTAGACTGTGAGGCTGTGGACCCGGACGACTTGGCGTGAGACAACCGTTCACTTTTTATGTTTTTATCCATCAAAAAGAATATGTCCAAATACGTAGTGAAATACAGAAGGACTTGTTGCAGGAAGAGCTATAGACAGCACATCAGTATATAGATGAGACCCCAGTTATGGCTACAGGATGCCTCGCCCCATACTGCGTGGCTGAGTTAGGGGGTCATGACATTAGAATGGTCGATACGGCATCAGACTTGATGGCACAGCAAAGGAGACATGAGTGTCACAGCCGGAGCAAGGAGACGGTACACTGAGACTGAGCAATAGTGAGAACAAGACTAATGAGCAAGCAGTACCATAGTAGAGGACTCAGGGTATTCACACATCTTCAGAAGAATGAGAAAATAAAAAAATAAGTCACATAGAGCAGCACAGAGGTAGTAGTATTATATTGAATCAGAGCACCAAACTATATAATGTTTCTGTAAGCCCCTATCAAGAGACTAGCAGGGGTTAATCACAGCAGAGACTGGAGGGAGAGAGAAAATGCAGGGAGATGCGTCCAAGAAGCAGCACAGCATGGGTCCCAGCAGTGTTATGCTGTGTGATGTTGTGAAGACTCCAGGGGCATAAAGCAGGAAGCATGGGGGCCTGTCAGATCAGTCTCAAGGCTCACCGTACACGCTGGAGACGGGCAGGAGATCTTGGTGTGCACCGGGTCCCTTCCAAAATGGCCGCCGGGCGTCTCGTGGCTCCGCCAGGCAGCTGAAGTCCCCATTGATTCCCAGCAGAGGGGCAGGCAGGGGCAGCAGGAGAGGCCTCCTCAGGGTGTCCAGCGGCAACCAGGGAACCAGGGAGCAGAGGAGAAAGCCGCGTCCCGAGTCTGCGGCACCGGAGGTACGCGGCAGCTCAGAGGTGAAATCGAGGCCCCGGCCTGGGGGCTGCAGGTAGGTCGTAATCCGCGGGAGCTTGCTCCCCAATTCCGCAGTGCATACCAGGCCACACTAGGGCGGTCAGGGGAGGCAGGGGCAGCGTCCAAGGTAGGAAGGGCGCCCAGGGGAAGGAGAATTAGGGAGTTTGGTGGCTCAAATTTAAGGCGCTCACATGAAATGAGACTGCTCCCTCCAGCAGCCAGGCCACGCCCCTTTTCATTAATTTTTATGTTTTTACTGGGAGACGTTTTTCAGAGATGTTTTAATGCTAGGCATCATATGTTTTATATATAGTACATGCTGCTTGAGCTTTTTGTTGAGACGAGAGGCCATCGTGTCGATCTGTGGATATCCCAACTGACGTGTCAAGCACCTGAACACCTCCAGGTGAAGGCCCCTCTCCCCCGGGTGCAGGTTGTGTCTGCTGAGGAAGTCTGCTTCCCAGTTGTCTACTCTTAGAATGAAGATCGCCGACAATGCCACGGCGTGTTTTTCTGCCCAGAGGAGAATTCTTGTCACCTCTGACATTGCGGCTCTGCTTTTCGTTCCGCCCTCTCGGTTTATTATTTATTAACAGTTTCTTATATACAGCAAATTCCATTGCGCTTTACAATTTGACAATGATAAAACAAACTGGGTAATAAACAAACAGTCATAGAGGTAGGAAGGCCCTGCTCGCAAGCTTACAATCTATAGGGAAATAGACATTGATACACATGGAAAGGAACTATCTATTGCGTATTTGTCCACCGGATTGCAAAGGTTCTAGGTGGGTTGCATGATATCACATCACAGCAATGATGAACCATGGTCAGAAAGAAAGAAAGGAAAGTGAAGAAAGAGAAAATATGTGGAGGGTATATGCGGACTGTACAGTGGGGATATGATCGGATAGGAAAGCTTATGAAGGTTGAGTGAGCGGTCCTGGAATGTGATAAGCTAGCCTGAAGAAGTGAGTTTTCAGGGAACATTTATAGGTTTGGAGATTAGGGTAGAGTCTTATTGTGCATGGTAGGGTATTCCACATAGTGGGTGCAGCCCGAAGAAAGTCCTGCAATCGTGCATGGGAGCATGTAAAGAGTATGGATGAGAGACATAGATCAGGTCAAGAGTGGAGAGATCGGGTTGGGAGATATTTTGAGATGCGCGAAGAGATGTACATTGGTATAGTATGGTTAATGGCCTTATGTTCGAGTAAAAGTATTGTATATTGAATATGGTAGAATATAGGTAACCAATGAAGGGACTGACAGAGTGGATCTGCAGATGATGAATGTCTAGCAAGGAAAATTAGCCTCGCAGCTGCATTCAGAATGGATTGTAGGGGCGAGTCTTTTTGGTAAGATCAGTAAGAAGACTATTGCAATAATCAATGTGGGAAATAAGGAGAGCATGGATTAGAGTGTTAGCAGTGTCTTTATGTACATTACTGCCATCACATTGACCGACTGGACCTGAATGGCCTGATCTCGCAGAAGATATGAGGCCTGCAGAAAGGCATTGTATATAGCTCTGAGTTCCAGAATGTTGATTGGAAGGATGACTTCCTGACTTTACCATCTTCCCTGAAACTGCACCCCCTGGGTGACTGCTCTCCAACCTCTGAGGCTTCCGTCTGTGGTTGGTAGAATCCAATTCTGAATCCTGAACCATCGACCATCGATTAGGTGAGAAGTCTGAAGCCACCAAAGAAAAGAAATCCTTGCTCTTGGTGACAAATGAATCCTCTGGTACATGTGAAGATGCGATCCAGACCATTTGTCCAGCAGATCGAGTTGGATAGGTCTTGCGTGAAACCTTCCGTACTAAAGTGCCTCGTTAGAGGCTACCATTTTCCCCAGAAGGCGATTGCATAGATGTACAGATATCCGGGTTGGCTTCAGGACATCCCGAACCATCGACTTGATTACCAATGACTTTTCCAACGGAAGGAACACTTTCTGCGACTGTGTCCAGTATCATTCCCACGGATGGAAGCCTCCATGTTGGCTCTAGGTGAGGTTTTGGAAGGTTCAGAATCCACCCGTGAACCCGTAGTAGTCTGGTTGAGAGACCAATGCTGTCCAGCAACATTTCCCTGGACGGCGCCTTTATAATAAGATCATCCAGGTACGGAGTTATGTTCGCTCCCGGTTTTCGGAGGAGGATCATCATCTCTGCCATCACCTTGGTGAACCCCTTCGGTGCCGTGGAGAGACCAAATGGCAGGGCCTGGAACTTGTAGTGACAATCCTGCAGTGCAAACTGTAGATAAGCCTGATGAGGCGACCAGATCGAAATGTGAAGGTACGCATCCTTGATATTCAGAGAGACTAGTAATTCCCCTTCCTCCAGACCCGAGATCACCGCTCTCAGAGACTACATCTTGAATTTGAACACTCGTAAGTATTAGTTCAATGACTTGAGGTCCAAAATAGGTCTTACCAAACCGTCTGGTTTTGGTATTACAAACAAGTTGGAATAATAGCCCTTGTTTTGCAGATGAGGTGGAACTGGAAAAATGACCTGAGTCTGCACCAGTTTATGAATGGTGTCCTTTAACGTTATACTTGCCTCTTGTGAAACTGGAAAGCCTGATTTGAAGAATCTGTGAGGTGGGAGCTCCGTGAACTCCAGTATGTAGCCCTGAGAAATAAGATTTATGACCCAGGGATCCTGGCACAAACTTGTCCAGATGTGACTGAAGAATTTTAGCCAGGCTCCCACCCACCAGTCTTCCAGGCATCGCGGTCCATAGTTATGCTGAAGGCTTTCAGGAAGCAGAGCTTGAACTCTGTTCCCGAGAACCAGCAGTTGCTGGTTTGCGTGGTTTACCTCTAGCGCCCCTGGTGGCTGTAGAAGAACCTCTGGTTTTGCCCATAACTTGGCTGTCTGAAAGGACTGCAAATTGGAAGCTGAGTAGGCCTTCCCGGCTGGGGGAGCTGCGGAAGGAAGATATGTGGACTTACCTGCAATAGCTGTGGAGATCCACTTATCCAGTTCATCTCCAAATAAGGCTTCTCCTGTAAACGGTAAGCCTTCCACGTCTTTCCTGTAGTCTGCATTAGCAGTGCACTGGCGTAGCCCATAGCAGTGGTGTGTGCATTAAGCAAGCCTATTTCTTCTATGGCTTCCACCATAAAGTTCACAGAGTCCTGTATATGTTGCAGGAGTAAAACAATCTCCCCCCTAGATAAGTACTCTAACCCCTCAATTAGGTTACCTGACCTTTTAGCAATGGCTTTAGTGATCCAGACACATGCTATAATGGGTTTCTGGGCCACCTCAGCAGCTGTGTAGAGGGATTTGAGTGTAATCTCAATTCTACGATCAGCTGTGTCTTTCAGGGAGGCTGCACCAGGGACAGGCAATACTATTTTCCGTGACAGCCTGGATACTGATGCATCCACTATCGGTGAATTTTCCCATTTTTTCCTATCCTCAGGAGGAAAAGGAAAGGATGAGAGAAACCTCTTAGGGATTTGACATTTTCTATCAGGATTAACCCACGGTTCTTCAAACAGGGTATTCAGTTTCTTTGACACAGGAAAAGTGACTGAGGATTTTTTTTTTTTTACATTAATATAAGATTCCTCAAACTCTTCTGTCACCTTATCAGGAATTTGCAGAATGTCTCTGATAGCTTCTATAAGAGCCTCTATTCCCTGTGACAGAGCAGCATCCCCCACCCCTCTGAGTCCACCTCACCCTCCTCCATGTCTGACCCTGTATCATCAGAATCAGACTGCAGGATATGGGCCAGAGTACATTTTTGCGGACAAATGGTAGGGTTCTGAGACCTGGTTTGGGGACTGAGTCTCGGTTCATAAACTCATCCACAGACTGTCTTAAGTATTGTGTCTCTTTCTCATTGCGGGACAATTTAGTAGAAATATTGGAAATTATTACTGTAATGGAATCCAGCTATGCTGGTTTAGTCCCGCTAGCCTGGGAAGGTACACTACACTGAGTAGTGAGCCCCCTGGCGAAGAGGAACACTCAGCCAAACATGAAACACTCTTTGCCTGACATATTGTAAATGTGACAGCACACACACACAGGAAAAGGTTAAAAGCACAATTAACCCACAATGAGCCCTTCCAGGGAGACACAGAGATATTATGGAGCCAGCACACTGCGCCCTTATTGCTAATGCCAAGCTTAGCCGGGTTGCAGACTAAGTACCCAGATTGGGTATTCAGTACACTATAATGCTGCATTCACACCGCAAATGCCGGGTCCTACCCGGTAAGACAAACGTGTACTTACCGGGTGGGATCCGGCATTTGCGCTCCGTTGCAGGCTTCCCGACCCGGCAATATACCGGGTCGGTTGCCATGACAATGGAGGCCGCAGCAGCAGCAGGGGCGAGGGTGGAGGCGGCGTCGGGAGATGAGCTCATCTCCTGCGCCGCCTTTCCCTATCTTGTGAATGGGAACCGTGTCGCATCGACACGGCTCCCATTCACACCGCACCTGACCCGGTAATCAACCCGGGTAAAACCCTTCTTTTTTACCGGGTTGATTTACCGGGTCAGGCGACCCGCTAAATCGCCCAGTGTGCTTTCACATCGCACACTGACCCGGTTCGACACGGCAATATGCCGTGTCGGTACCGGGTTATTTGTGCGATGTGAAAGGGGTATTAATCGCTCCCCCAATGCTGTGAACCCCTGGTACCACTGAGGTCATCTGGAGTCTCTCCGGAGGAGCTGCGCGTCCCTGTCAGTCAGCGTCTGTGTCCACTGCAGAGAGAAAATATGGCTGGTGAGCTGCTGGATCCGCTCATAGTGAAGCCTCGTTCCCTCCATGGTGCGTGGGCTTCCCGCTTTTTTTTGTACTTGCTGAGGTAATTTAGTGCTTAAAATGGAGTCAGATCCGATTTAAGTCTTTGTTGCCAGTGTGAGTACTGTGTACAGTGTACTGAGACTCAGTTCTCCCCCTCAGAAGCTGTGCGTCTGCAATGTGTACGGAGTCTGGAGACGCAGTCCACTCCGGTTAGAAGCCATGCATCTCCGTACTCTCTTGCCGCCATAATGGCTGGCGACCCGCTAACCAGGATGCCAGCTTAGTACTCACCACTCTTCTGGCTGTTAGGGGTGGTGGCGTGCTGTGGGAATGTATGCTCGCCATGGTAGGGCTTGCAAATAGCTCCCTCAGGAGCTAGTTTCCTGTCAGCGGGGAACGGGACCATTAACCCTGAGAAAGGTTGGGCCGTTCCCCCTCCTAAGTCCCATGAAGCAGGCAGGCTGGTGCCAACCAGTCCTGCCTGAACATAACAAACAGATAAAATAAATGCAGAAAACTCTTCAGGAGCTTCCATAAGCGTGGCCGGCTCCTCTGGGCACATTTTCTAAACTGAGTCTGGTAGGAGGGGTATAGAGGGAGGATCCAGCCCACACTATCAAATTCTTAAAATGCCCATGGCTCCTAGTGGACCCGTCTATACGCCATGGTACTAAATGGATCCCCAGTATCCTCTAGGACGCAAAAGAAATATACGTTATGGTAAGAACTTACCATTGATAATGGTATTTCTCCTAAGTCCACAGGTGCCACAGGATAACAATGGGATATGATGGAGCGACAGCGGATTTGCACCAACCGGTCAAAGCTTTCTGGCCTTCCAGCATGCAACGTTCCTGTCCATATATCCCCGCCTCCTGGCTCAGGCAAATCAGTTGTATTCCAAAGCTCAAGGCAGGAGCATCATGTGGAACCCTAATCAGGCGAGAAGAACACACATGCACACCCCTCTATACAAGGAAAATGTTAGGGAGTAAAAGGATCCTCAAATCAGGTGGGTCAGGGTGGGATCCCTGTGGAACCTGTGGACTTAGGAGAAATACCGTTATCAATGGTAAGTTCTTACCATAACGTATATTTCTCCGGCAGGGTCCACAGGATAACAATGGGATTTCCCAAAGCAGTTTAGTGGTGGGGATGCTCCTGATGCACAGGAGAATCCTTCGCCCGAATTTAGCATTGTGAGAGGCAAAGGTATCCAAAGCATAATGTCTAATGAATGCGTAAACAGAAGACCATATGGCTTCCTTACATACCTGTTCTGCTTAAGCACCACATTGTGCTGCCCAAAAAGGACCTACCTTACGAGTAGAGTGAACAGAAACATTAGCCGGAATAGGGAGATCAGCTATAGAATATGCTTCTGAAATCGTCATCTGAAGCTATCTTGCCAGCATCTGCTTACCAGCATGCCATCCTCTTTTGTGAAATCCATAAAGAATGAAGAGAGAATCTGCTTTTCTGATGGCACTGGTACAATCCACGTAGATCCCTAATTCACGGATCACATCCAGCGATGCATCTCCCACAGAAAGGCCCGGAACCTGAAAAGCCGGGACAACAATTCCTTCGTTAAGGTGGAACTTAGTCATCACCTTGGGAAGATACCCAGATCTAGTTCTGAGAACTGGTTTATCTTGATAAAAAAAATCTGAAAATGGGGAACAATATGACAATGCCCCTAAGTCTGATATTCTTCTAGCTGACACCATAGCCAGTAGAAAAATACTTTATCTGTCAACCATTTATGATCCATTTTAATAAGTGGTTCAAATGGGCAACTTGAAGGGCTTTCAGGACTAACATAAGTCCCCCGGCACTGTAGGAGGAACAACCAAAAGGTTGAATGTGCAGCATACCCTAGAAAAATGTAGGCACATCCTGTAAGTTGGTCATTTACTTTTGGACCCCTACAGTCAATGTTAACCCTTGCTCTTTCAAGGAAGCCACCTTCAAACCTTTATCCATTCCTGCCTGAAGGAAGAATGCGAAGACCCTGGTAATTCTGAAAGAATTAGGGTCCAATTTCCTTTCACTGTACCAATAAATATAGGCTTGCCATATGTGGTGATAAATGTGAGCTAAGGAAGGTTTCCTTGTTCTGAACACTGTTTGAAATACCTGTTGAAAATATCCTCTTGTCTTCAAGATGGAGGTTTCAAAGGCCACGCTGTAAAAGACAGTCGATCCAGATGACTGTGATAACCAGGACCCTGCGTTAGTAGGTCTGGACGTTGAAGGAGCAAGGGGAGAGCATCCATTGCCAATCTCCGCTAGTTTTCTTGTTTTAACTTTCTCACCACCCTGGGTAATAGGGTGATTGGAGGAACACCTAAGCCAGATGAAAGTCCCATCTCACCAATAAGGCTTCCACAAAGATCGCTCTGGGATCCTTTGCTCTTGACCCGTATGTGAGCACTTTGTTGTTCAGATGGAACGCCATGAGATACTGTAGCTCTAAGGCAAGCACCTCTTGTTTTACTAGAGTCCAGAAGATCTCCGGGTGTAGAGCCCATTCGCTTCCCCGTTTAGGATTTCCGGAATGAAAACAGCGGACAAGATTGGATGATGAAGTTCTGCCCACTTTAGTATGCGAGTTACCTTCATCCCTTTTCAGCTGCGAGTTCCTCCCTGATGTTGAGGTACGCTACTGCCGTCGCATTGTCCGAGCGGAACTGGACTGGTTTTCCCCGAAAACTGTCCCATGCCTATGCCGGTGCCCTGTATATGGCCCGAGGTTCCAACCTTTAATGGCAGACAGCTTTCTTCTTTGGGAACACAACCTTCCTCACACTGATCCCCAGTGTCAGAATTTTCCTAATCTGGTATCAAAATTATTTCCCTTTGTCCAGCTGGGATGTCTGTAGTCACCAGGCTAATGACCTTCTTACTTTTATCGTAAGTACCATAGTCCGTTTTTATTACCTGATGCAATCCATTAATACCTACAGCACTTTGTATTCCCAGGTGGTCCCTCCAAGTACCAACCAGGCCAACACTGCTTAGCTTCAACGATCCAATGAGATTTGGGCATATCCAGTGTGGTGCGATTGTAGATTCTATTTGGTAAGAATCAGACGCTGCAGAGACCTCGAGTGGAATTGTGCATACTCCACCCTGTCAATGTAGATACCATCAAACCCATCACATGCATTGCTGCGTGAATGGATACCGTTTGACTGTGTACTAAGTCCTGAATCCTATACTGAACCCTGGATAGCTTGTTGCGAGGTAAAAATGACTCTCTGCAGACCTGATCCAGTACAGCCCCCAAGTGAGTCATCCGGTGTGACGGAACTGGAGACTATTTTGCCCAATTAATGAGTCACTCGTGCCTCTGCAAATACGTTATTGTCTGTTGCAGATGATGTAAGAGCAATCCCTGTGACTGTGCCAGGATTAAAAGATTGTCTAGGTATGGGAAAACTGGCGGAGCTAAGGTGTTATCACCCCCATATTCTTGGTAAATACTCTGGAGACTGTGGCTAACCCAAAGCGTAAGGCCTAGAACTGATAATGCTGTCGGAGGATAGCAAACCTTAGAGAACACTGATGGACAGTGGTATAGAAACATGTAGATAAGCATCCTGTATATCCAGGGATACCATATGATACCCAGGCTCCATTGCAAACATAAGGAACGTAATGATTCCAAGTGCAACCGAGGTTCCAAATATATTTGTTCAGCATTTTAATATTGAGCATGGGCCGAAATTACCCATTTGGCTTCCGAACTAAAACCAGGTTGGAGTAAAACCTTGTCCTCCTTTGCAGGAGGAACTGAAATGACTTTCTGACTGAAGCAATTTCTTGAACTGCTTCTTGCAAAGCCTTGTCCTTCGTCTCTACCAGAGACGGGCTTGTCTTGAAGGCGAAAGCATAACCTAGAGATACCGTGCCAGATCTGCGACCTGAAGAAGTCGGGTCCCCTAAGGCAGAGGCCCACACCATCAGACTGATGGTTTATTTTTCTACAGCACCTGGTACTCCCAGATGGTGTCCCATCCGAGTACTAACCAGGCTCAACACTGCTTAGCTTCCAAACTCAGATGAGATTGGGCCTATGAGTGTGGTGTAGCTGTAGATCCCAACCGGACTTCTGGTAGCCCAATGCTTTCCTAGTCTTCCCAGACTTTTTGTATTGGCTTTTACCTTTTGCTCTTAAAGGGGTTGAAATCCGGAACTTTAGGTTTTAAACTGTATGTGGAAGGAACTTGACCTTCTTGGAGTCTGCTTCTGACTCCAGAATATCTCAATTCTTTACCAAAAAGAACATCTCCAGAGAAGGACAACGATTCCAAAACCTTCCTAGATTCTGAATCAGCTTCCACGTACCCAGCTAAACTGCTCTGCGAGCAGGTATAGTTGGGGCTGATGCCCTGGAGGAAATAATGCTCATATACAATGCTGCTTGTCCAGGAACATTGCAGTCTATTTTTTATATTCAATTTTTGCTCTATTGAAAAATCTCCTTCCAGTGCATCAGCCCAGGCAACCAATGCCTTTGCCATTCAAGCCGAAGCCAATACTTGGCCTTATGACTGCCCTAGATAGGGAAAAAAATGTTTTTTTGAAACCCATCCACTCTCCTATCTGTGATGTTGAAAGCAAAGATAATGTAGATGTTTGCACTATTCGAATCACTTGCGTATCTACTTTAGGAGCCACCTCCCCTTTTTAAACAATCCCCAGCTGGAAGAAGATATTTAGAATTCTATTTCTTAGGAATTCTAAACTTCTTATTGGGCGTAGCCCAATCCGTCAGCTGATCTGACCCTGGAAACTCAGGTTTTGAGACGTTAAAACACAGGTGCCTTGGTTTTTAACACAGACTCTGCTAAATCCTCTAAGGATAGAATGGCTTCATTGCTTTAATTACTCAGCTATATTCCAGAGCGGAGACCTACCTCTTTTTCATATGATGAAGTAGAATAATTTGGGCTTTCATCTTCCAATGAATCTGAACAATGTGTAGCCTGTGAGGGTGAAGATTTACTTACCACCGGCCCTGAGAAGCTGCTGCTGGGAGTGATACACCATAGGTGGATCTGCATGTAAAGGCTAATAGTGTAACCCGATTTTGGAGGAATTATCCATTCAGCTTATTGGATAAAGTCTATGCAAAGATAGCCCAAGGTGGATACATTTATACCTGAATCTGCCTTGTATTTTTGCTGAAGCTAAAACATTATGCACACAAACCATCCTGAACCAGATCATGAGAGGATAATACAGCTTTGCAAACATGGTATGAGTGTCCTCACCTTTGCCGCTCTTGTACATGATAAATCATCAGCACTTCCACAGCGTACTACACAATTTTGTGACTGTAATCACTTTAACCTTTTTAAAATGATATCCATCCGACCCTACCCATGCACCAGCATTGAGGATCTGCAAAACAAACTGACAGACATATAGTAAAGTCAGCATCCTACTAGCAGTCAGTCACATGCTATACATTAGTATAATAAGCAATATGAGTACATCATCAACTACAATAAGTATGTAGGAGAACACATTTACTGAATCATATTTTAAAACAGATATAACGTATACAGACGCAATGCGGAAGAAACAGCAATGGTATACAGACTCATATGCAATAGGCACTTATCTAACTATTTGTACTCAAAAAGTAGATAGAGATTTAGGTGGTAATTCCGAGTTGTTTGCTCGCTAGCTGCTTTTAGCAGCATTGCAAACACTAGGCTGCCGCCCTCTGGGAGTACATCCTAGCTTAGCAGAATAGCGAACGAAAGAGTAGCAGAACTGCTACTAAATATTTTCTTGCAGTTTCTAGTGGTAGCTCCAGACCTACCTCTAGATTGCGATCAGCTCAGTCCATTTGGTTCCTGGTTTGACGTCACAAACACGCCCTGCGTTCGGCCAGCCACTCCCCCGTTTCTCCAGACACTCCCACGTTTTTCCCTGACACGCCTGCATTTTTTATCACACTCCCGGAAAAACGCTCAGTTACCATCCAGAAACGCCCCTTTCCTGTCAATCATTCACCGATCAGCAGTGCGACTGAAAAGCGCCGCACGAACACCAGCAAATCTACTAAGTTTTGTGTTAAATAACTTAGCGCATGCGCTCTGCGTACCATGCGCATTTAGCAACAAATCGCAGCATAGCGAAAATCGGCAACGAGCGAACAACTCGGAATGACCACCTTAGTGCTGTATTACCTGTACTCAGTAGAGTGGGATACAGGGAGACTCACCCCCACTTCCAAGATCGATCATACGTTATGTGGATCCAGATGCTACTAGTGTACAGTGCCACTCCATGAACCTAGTAAACACAGATGCTCAGTGAACACAGATGCACCGGTCACACAGCCGCTTATGCTGTGACTGGGTCCCCTCGTGGTAGGGCTCAGTGAACACAGACGCACCGGTCACACAGCTGCCTATGCTGCGACCGGGTCCCCTCGTAGCGTCTAGGACGGAAGCGAGGAATCAGTTCATGGCGGGAGACTCGGCGGAAACTGGTCATGAACCGGGGGGAGGGGTGACCAGGAGAGCATCTGACTCCCCACTGCTGACATCAACCCTAGGGATCACAGCCTCATACTATTCCTGAAGCTTCTGATCCATAAGGCCTAGCTCTGTTGCACCCGGGGTGGCAGCCGAGTCAGCTACTGTTTGGTAGTCTCCTCCCAAAACAATGCGGCTGTGTCTGTATTCCATCTACTAAGCGGAATCGATGCCTTACCTTCTCCCCGTGCTCCGGCCACAGCCTGTTAACATCTGCTGGACCTGCTAGTATATCCAACACAGATGCCCGCTGAAACAGCACTGTACTCGTGGGTAAGCGTTGTCGCGACCCTGCGGAGAGTTGTTGAAGCGACTCTTTCTAAGGTAGCGTATAAGACGCTGTTTAGAAATATCACTCAAAAATTAGACTATAGCAATAAAATAAGAAAGCTTAGGGCTGCTAAAAAGCAGCAGCCCCCTGACCATGGCCCGGCTCCTGCCGCACCAAACAAAAAACTGATTTGCCTGAGCCAGGGCGCAGGGATATATGGACGGGCCTGTTGCATGCTGGGAGGCCGGAAAGCTTTGACCGATTGGAGCAAATCCACTGTCGCTCCATCATATCCTATTGTTATCCTGTGGATAACCTGTGGACCCTGCCGGAGAAAATCCGCTTCCCAGTTTAGTACTCCAGGAATGAACACTACGGACAAGGCTGGATGATGAAGTTCTACTCACTGTAACATGTGACTTACCTCCTTCATTGCTTTTTGGTTGCGAGTTCCTCCCTGATGGTTGAGTTACGCTACTGCCATTGCATTGTCCGAGCGGATTTGAACTGGTTTCCCCTGAAGTATGTCCTTTACCTGAATAAGTTGCCTATGGCTGGACGATTATGTTATGTTGCCTGTGGCTGGTCTGAAGGTTCAAACTCAGGCACAGTTGATGAGATGATTGATGCTGAAAACAAGCGTATGACAGAAAATCTATCCTCCAAAGTGACGCGGTTGAAATCCCTAGAGCTGGACATTGACAGGGAAACTGACGACCATAACAAGTACTTGGATGTAATGCATCTTGAAAGGAAGCTCGTTGTTGAAGGAAGCCCTTGCTGCTAGCATTGTAGTAATCAAGAATGAAGGGTTATTTCAGTCAGGTGGTGATTTGCTGTGAGAAGGGGGTGCGGAGAGCTGGAACAACTGCAAGGAGAAGTATAGGTGACCCAGGAAAGGGCCCACTCAGATAAGTATTGATTATCTACTTTATTGTGTATTAGATTGTATTGGCTATTTCTGCTGTGTTGTGAATATTGATTCTCTTCACAGCTAGGTCATAGTCAATATCGTATTGCATAGTTTGTATTGTTTTGCATTGTCTTCAGAAGGTAATAGGAAGTTAGAGTTTCAATCAAATGGGTGGGGGCGTGATTGGGAGTCTCACTCAGTGCGTGTCATGCAAGATGTATGCGCACCTGGAGCAGCCGTCCCAGTGCGAATACATATGCGTGAGATGTGTGCGTACGGTTGCCCTGGAAGCCCAGGTAACTGATCTAGAGCAAACGTTATGCGACTAAGGGATATTCATAATCCCGAGCAAGGCTTAGATAGAAAGGTGGAGGAGTTGCGGGAGGGGTCACCGGTAGACAAGGAAAATCAGGTAGCCAGTTGGGTCACTATTAGAAGGAAGAAAAAGAGTGGGGGGGGGGGGCACAACATCTCTGAACTATCAAACCCGAACAAATTTGCCCGATTGGACAAAGATTCGGTGGATCATAGTGACGAAATGAAGGAGCTGGAGGAGACTGTTACCTTCTAGCTACCGGAGGAGTGGTCCCACTGGCTCAGATGGAATGAAAGCTAGAGAGGCACCCAGGAAGATGGTGGTGGTAGGGGACTCAATCATCAGGAAGGCAGATAGGGCAATCTGCTACCGGGATCGTGATCGCCGTACGGTATGTTGTCTCCGGGGGCTTGGGTACGGCACATCGCGGAACGGGTAGATGGATTGTTGGGAAGGGCTGGGAAAGACCCAGCGGTCTTGGTGCACATTGGCACCAACGACAACGTTAGCAGCAGGTGGGATGTCCTTAAGAAAAATTATAGGGAATTAGGTCAGAAAGTAAAAAAAAGGACATCTAAGGTAATATTCTCCGAAATATTACCAGTGCCACGCGCTAGCTCAGGGAGGCAGATCAGGGAGGTAAATGTTTGGCATAGAAACTGGTGTAGGAAAGAGGGGTCTGTGTTCTTGGAACACTGGGCGGACTTCTCAGTCAGGCGCCATCTCTTTTATTGCGATGAGAGCGAGAGGGACAGTCAGTAAGAGTAACTCTAGGGACGCACTAGTACATCATGTTAGGTTACCTTTAAAAAAAACAAATGGACAAGGGAACCACTAAACTAAAATGAATGCTTGCAAATGCAAGAAGTCTAGCAGGTAAAATGGGGAATTGGAATTGTTAGCATCAAAGGCTGAGTATGACATTATAGGTATTACGGAAACATGGTGGGATGACTCTCACGACTGGGTTGTAAACTTGGAGGGGTATTCTCTTTTCAGGAGGGACAGGGCAAGCAAAAGAGGAGGAGATGTATGTCTTTATGTTAAACCATATCTTAAACCATACTTAAAGGAGGTTGTTTATGAGGGGACTGGCGATAATGTGGAGTCACTATGGATTGAAATCTCAAGTGGGGGTATTGATGCAAAAAAACTAGTCATAGGCACGTGCTACAAACAGACGGATATTAGCATACATGAGGAAGAACAACTCTTGCAGGAAATTGAAAGGGCTGCGGGATTGGGGGACATCATAGTGATTGGGCGATTTTAATTATCCCAATATAAATTGGAGTAACGATTCCTGTGCTAAAGCGAGGGGCAACTGGTTCTTAAATATGTTAAAGGATCACTAGTCTCAATTAGTCGAGGATCCAACTAGGTGTAAATCTACTCTGGATCTAGTAATTACTAATAATGCGGACATTATATCGAACACTAAAGTTGGGGAGTCTTTGGGTAACAGTGATCACTATATGATCACATTCAACATCAGTTTCAGGAAACATAGCTATAAGGGTTCAACCAAAACATTTAACTTTAGGAAGGCTAATTTCAGTATGCTGAGATGTGCACTTAAAGACATTGAGTGGCAAGTTTTGTTTCATAACAAGAACACTTCAGAAATGTGGAATGCTTTAAAAGGGTTGCTAGATAGCAATATTCACAAATGTATCCCTATGGGCAGTAAACGCAGGAGTACTAAACTGAAACCAATGTGGCTTAACAAGAAAGTCAAGGTAGAAATGGATAACAAGATGCATGCTTTCAAAGCATTTAAATCTAATGGAAAGGAGGAGTCATTCAAGTATTACAAGGAATGCAATAAAATGCTAAAAAGCAATAAGAGCAGCTAAAATGGAAAATGAAAAGCAAATCTCTAGAGAGAGTAAAACCAATTCTAAAAAGTTTTTTAAATACATAAAATGTAAAAGGTTAAAAAAGGAGAACAGAGAGCCTATAAAAGATGAATTTGGAGTATTGATAAATTACTAAATAAAAGCGGAAATAATTAATAATTTTTTTTCATCAGTGGTCACCAGAGAAGAACTGATGGTGGGAGGAGTGCATAACATCAGTGACAGTAATGATTGGTGTTTAGATACTTGTTTAAGTGAAGAAGTAGTCCGGGAGAGACTAAGCAAAATTAAGATTAATAAATCACATGAGGGTTCTTATGGAGCTTAGGTCATAACTAGCAAGACCCCTATACTTGATTTTCAATAGTTCAATTACTGTAGATCAGGCATGGTACCGAAGTCGAAAATATTACATCTACACTCACCACGTGCAAACACCACACAGAGTGGCCTCTGTGCGGTTGCGTTCTTGCTGTGCGTACGCATACACGCATGCTACGTACAATGGTTCGCGAGCTGTGCGTATTGGCGCGTGGTATGAGTATATACGGTAGCATACGCATTCACACAGAAATGCTACAAAGACCTATTCAATATTAAATTCATATAGTGCACAATTTACACAGTCTCCACACACATTGCCAGCAAGTTACAGTTACTCAACATTTACTCAAAGGACAGAATAGAGATATCCAGCTTTACAGGATGTGAGGGGACAGAACCAGGTTAGGACTTAGTGTTTGGTATCCAGATGTGCAGTATTTTGAGACCTACGTACCGATTGTAAGGTGCAGTTAATCGCATGTTTCTGCGCATAGATATGCGCAGAATTTTAATTTTCACCAATACTGTACTCGTGATATTCGGCGGGAACCCGGAATTGGAGACCTGCAAGCACACCTGGACCAAGCATCGCATTCCATTCTTGTTTGGGAAATAAGGTGTATTCAGCCACACGTGTCACTGTATTGTGCGCATAGCATGTCGGAGTGTATACACAATGTGCATACACATCATAGGGGTTATTGTTTGCATTTAGCGGCCGCAGCGGCACGAACCACAGTGTGTTTAGGTATTGCTTTTCCTTGAAAGTAAATTGAACTAAACAGTTGGCGGCTCGTCGGGTTCACCACATACTCACGGACTTACAGGGCCTAACAGACTTTGGTCTAACAACAAAGGGTGGAGACGCGTCTAAAGTAATTTTGTATTGTGTTTAAAACTATCTAATGTTGTTAGACCATGTCTGTCCTGTATAGTCTCAGAGGTGCTGGTGAGAACCGAGGGATAACAGGGAAAAGCCATTCATTTTCTGTGTGTGTAACTTTTGGCGCAAAAATGCGCACAAGCGCACTAACCGTTTGCATACATTCTCACATATTGTTGCTATAGGTTGTAATAGTTATTATAGATCTGCATAGAATCGGATACGTTTATTTGTTATACATTTGGTATATTTCTTTTTGTGGGTAATTGTAAAAACACAAAACGCAGTTCTGGCCTAAAAGTTTAGGTAGCACTCAAAGGAGGATTACCCGTCTGGGCTACTTCCAGCGGGTGTGAGGAACAAAGGTGTATTGTGTAGTGAGCAGTAGAATTTTGCTTACATTGATCGTGATAAGTGTGGAATATTTAGGTGCGAACGCACGGTGTACACAAGGTACGGTAGAAAAAGTACATGGTGAGCGTATGGAAATGCGCACGTGGCGCGAGAACGTGCACGGTTGCATGCTTACGCAAGGTTGCGTAAAGTAGCGAACGCAGGTTTTTAACCACACAATAGAAGTTCAATTTAAGGCGGGATAAATGACATAGTTATACATTTACGACTAACTATCCGATTTTAAAAGCAGATTACTATAATATTTGTTTAAAGTGTACTGCCTCTGGGACAAGCTACTAATCAAAGGGAGCAATATTTTTCTGTACAGAAAACATTGTGTATTAGTGTGAATTTACAGTAGTTGTGGATGTATTGAACCCCGGAAACTGGGATCCTGTGGGAGACGCTGAGTTAGCAGAGGCTTGGCGGCATGAAGGTTAGCAACCTTGCGTATTGATTAGTATTGAGGCACGTAGTGTGTGTTTTTACAGGAAAAATGTGTGGAGGAGCGTGATAGATTGTGAAGGTTTTGGTGTTACGCTCCGGCTGTGGAGCGCAGCTTGTAAATTCGACTCCTGTGATCATAGGGCGTATAGATAACAAGTATCTATAAGCTGTGTGATTGGACCGCACTTCTGCGTGTGTGATACGTGGTGCAACGTGATACCATTTGCGTTCTTTGTTCGCAATTGTGTCATCATACGCGCTATGTAAAGCATATGCAAACGTGATTTGTGTAAAGTAGGAGGAATTTTTTCGCTGACTCTCTCTCAGGAAATCTTCCTGGTGGACATTCACTGGATAGGGTGATCGATAAGTTGTTTCTCACCCAAGAGAATTCCAGCGGATAGATACCGAAAAGATCAGGCTGTTTAACCTCCATTGAAAAAGGTGGCGTATTGATTTATTGCTGTTAATACGTCAATAATTCCAGTGCTGAGGGGTCTGGTAGGTGCCTCACTGGGTACGCGGCAGTCACTACAGAAGTGGACCGTGGTACTTTCCAGCAGAGAAGGAGTTGGTGATAGAACTCGGAGGACTTTCACCGTTTGCTTGTATTGTTCATTTGGGGATCGTGTCAAAAAAGTCCACGAAGGGAGCCAAGTGCACAAGCAAGAAATGTTCGGCAGCCAGGGTTCAGGCTGGAGAGCAGAGGCCAAGAGGTTCCGCTCGGATTATATTGTGTGGGAAGTATGGTCCACATGCAGAGGCTTTTTGTGACAAATGACTGGGTATGAATGACTGTTGATGATAGGGCATCATTTCCTAGGGTTGGTAGTTTTGAACCAGAGGTGCTGCAGAATGTTCGAAATAGAATATGTCTGATCAAATCTAACAAAAGATCTGACATAACGACTGTTTAAACATATGGCAACAAGAGGGAGACATGCAAAGGGAACTTATTCGCACAGCAAATTCCAAACCAAACAGGAATGCAAATGCAAGTGCACCACCACCGTCATATGTCGATGGAGAGAAGGCAGCTAAACACAACGGTATAGAGAAATTATAGAAATATACATATAAATTGTACTAACCCTAACCTATGCAGATTGTACCCTGTCTTAAATTCTCCCAAGGATTATGGTTCAGAGGAGGACGACGAGCCCAGCTTGATCTCAGCCCTCTCTCAGGCAACCACCATGCAGGAAACTCAGGTGGGCACAGCCCAACTGGAAAGAGAAGTGGCGATAGCTTACACTGGAGGGACGGGTGAGATCATAGCCACCAGTAAGTACGGGACTGTTCATTATGCGGAGACAGTAGCTCCCCGCACTGAGACAAACAAGAGTGAAGTGGTTGTGTTAAACCCTGTTCGGGTAATAGCAGTTCCCAATGGGAGAACTGATAACCAGGGAGTAACCCCCATCAGGAACATTGCCATGTATTACCCGTGGTCCAGTTCTGAACTGCAGTCAATCATGTGAGAATTCCCTGATTCCAGTAAAAGATTTAGTCGGATGCCAGAAGTTTATTAAAAATCTGGGCAATGCCTATGAACAAACAAACATAGATTGGCGGACAGTGTTAAGAGCGTGCCTACCCCCTAATATTGACACCCAGAAAATCATAACTGATTGTAAGACAGAGACAAACAGTCCTCTAACTGATGAATACAATCAGGAGAATGTAAGGCAGATTAACATACAACTAGGATTGTATTTTCCCACAGTTGGAAAGTGGAATAAGATTTTCACAATCAAACAGAAAGAGAGTGAACTGGCATACGAATATTTCCATAGAGCGTTACAAGATGTGGCTAAATACACTGGGATAGAGGATATAAAGAATGATGTGAACCACAGGGAGGTGGCTGTCTCTGTTTTAATGGATGGGCTCAAAGAGGCACTGAAAGCCAGAGTACAGACTTCTTTGCCTAATTGGAGGGGGATTACGGTAGATGCCCTGAGAGAATCCGCTATGGAACATGACTGAAACATCATCAAAAACAAAGAATCACAAGGGCAAAGGTTGATGTTGTTAAGTATACAGGCAATTGAAGGGATGTTCAACCAACCAAAACCCCAGACCCCTGAAGATGGTCAATAACATGTTATGCTTGCAAAAAGGAGGGACTCTTTGCCATGGAGTGTAGGAGTACAGGGACACATAATAAGTATAGACCCAATAGACAAGAACACGAGCCACATTATCAAACACATAGGGGTAAATTTACTAAAATGGGAGTTGTATTTAAGATGGGATGTTGCCCATAGCAACCAATCAGATTCCAGGTATTATCTTCTAGAAGGTGCTAGATAAATGAGAAATAGAATCTGATTGGTTGCTATCGGCAACATCCCCTCTTAAACAGAACTCCCATCTTAGTAAATTTACCCCATAGACAGGATCAGGGAACATTTAGGAGAGATTACGAGCCACATAGAGGGGAAACACGTAGGTACCCACCAAGGAAGGACTGGCAGGCCTCCAAAACCTCACAGATATCACCCTCACACATAGTAGTTGCCAATGCTCTGCTGGAGGGCCCAAAACTACAAGAGGTCAGGTCACACCTGTATTCTGCAGCCAGTGAAACTGACTGCTGGCTTTGGAGGTTAACCTGAGGTCATGGTCAATGTAGCTGGCATACCACAAACTTTTCTTATAGATACACGGGCGGCAAGATCAGTACTAAACCCTACAGCAGGTATAATGACCAAGGGCAAAACAATTTCGGCAATGGGAGTAATGGGAAAAGTGCAGCAGTACCCTTTGAGTAGACCTGCAGAGATTACGATAGGGCCCTTGCATACCAAACATTCTGTCCTGTTGGCTGCATCGGCTCCAACTAATCTACTTGGCAGAGATTTGTTGTGTAAAATGCGGTGTGTCATATATTGTACCCCCGATGGTGTGTTTTTAGATATTCCTGAGAACCATGCACAGGAAGTACAAGATATGCTAGACACCCCTCAAAGGCTAATGTTACACTCTACCGTTCTAGACACATGTCCATCACAGGTAGAGTAAATGATCTCAGAAATACCGGGTTCCCTATGGACCAAAGATGGACAGGACACTGGACTGATGGCGAATGTAGCCCCAGTAGTAGTACAAATAAAAGATGGCAGGATAGCTCCAAAAATCCCCCAGTATCCTCTGAAACCAGAGGTGGAATTAGGAGTATACCCGGTCATAGAAAGGCTGCTACAGCAGGGCATCCTAGTCAGGACATCCAGCACAGCCAATAGTCCCATCTTCCCTGTGAAAAAGAGTAGGGGGAGGGGTTACAGGCTAGTGCAGGATTTTAGGGGGGATAAACAAAATAGTCGCGAGCCAATTCCCCGTAGTGCCCAATCCAGCTGTCATCCTCATGCAGATTCCCTCCAGCTCTAAGTACTTCACTGTGATTGACCTCTGTTCTGCTTCCTTTTCTGTCCCTCTTCACCCCGAAAGCCAGTACCTTGTCACTTTCATCTACAGGGGATTACTGTACATCTGGACCCGATTTCCCCAAGGTTTCATTGACAGCCCAAGTATTTTCTCCCAGGTCCTACATGACTGTTTGCAATCCTGTCAACCTGAGAATGGGTCAGTGCTGATATGTTGATGACTTGTTGTTATGCTCTGATTCATTTGAGTCGTCCCTGGCAGATACTAAACAGCTTCTGTTTCATCTCTCCCAGACAGGACACAAGGTTTCTAAGGATAAATTACAATTGTGCCGGACTAAGGTTAAATACTTGGGACACTGCTTGACGCAAGGACTCAGCACCTGACCACAGACAGGATACAGGCTATCCGTGACATGACTCTGCCGCAAACCCAGCAACAAATTCACACTTTTCTAGCAATGTGTGGATATTGTCGGAATTGGATTCCAGGGTTCTCTATTCTGGCACTACCACTTCAAGAAATGGTCTCTTCAAACAAACCAAAACAGGTCTCTCATACAGAGGAGTCCGAACTGGCGTCTGAGAGACAAAAAGAGTGCTTGTCACAAGCACCAGCATTGGGGATGCCAGATTATGAGAAACCTTTTGAGTTATATGGTGACGAAATTGCTGGGTGCGCGGCAGGAGTCCTAACCCAGAAACATGGTGATGCCAGCAGACCGGTAGCCTACTACAGTGCACAATTGGACACTGTAGCATGGTCTCTCCCCACTTGCCTATGAAGTGTTGCAGCCATAGCTTTGTTGGTAAGTAAAAGTGAAGACGTAGTGTTAGGACATGACCTGACAATCCATACACCCCCCATGCAGTATCAGCCTTTCTAAACTCCGCCCAAACAAGACATGTCACATCTGCTCGGTTTACAAAATGGGAACTATCTCTGATGGCCCCTGTAAACATCACCATAAAGAGGTGTAGCACACTAAATCCTGCAACTTATTTGCAGTGTGTGCCTGGTCATGCACAAAGGGTGGAGGATAAGAATGATGGTGAAGGAGGATTTAGTAAAGACACGGATATGCATGATTGTATGGAATACTGGAACCAGACTTTCACTGTGAGACCTGACATTAGTGACAACCCACTAGAAGACGTAGACTTTACCTTCTACACTGACAGTTGTTGTCACAGACAGACGGACTCAGGAGACCTGTGCTTTGGGATACGCAGTTGTAGATGACGAAGGTATAATAGAAGCTGAAACCCTTGGTCCACCTCACTCAGCACAAGTCGCTGAGCTGGTAGCACTGACCAGAGCATGCGAGTTGGAAAAGGGTAAATCAGCTAATATATACACAGACTCTAGGTACGCTTTGGAGCGGTGCATGATTTCGGGGCCCTGTGGCGCCTCAGAAATTTCATGACGGCAGCTGGCACACCCGTGGCGCATGTGTCACACACCAAAAGGCTTCTGACAGCCATAAAGGAACCTGACAGAGTGGCTGTTATCAAGTGTAAAGCATACACCTACAACCAAGACCCAATTTCACTTGGTAACAGCTGAGCGGACGATGCTGTTAAATCAGCAGCAAGCACCACCATACAAATTAACACCACACAACTGATTACATTCAATATGGTAAACACGCAACAGTTAATTGAAATGCAAGATTTGTGTTCCCTACAGGAGAAGGCGGTCTGGAAGGCGAAGGGATATGGTCAGGAGTCCTCAGGACTCTGGAGAGATGGACAAGGTAATCCAGTGGCCCCCAGGGTATATCTCCCAAGCCTAGCTGAGGCAGCACATGGTCTGACTTATCTGAGCAAGGAAGGTATGTGCAAATTGGTAAGAGCCTACTGGAGTGCACCAGCAATGATGTCTTACTTGCTTAAGGAAGAATATTGGTAAGACAATACCGACGGAGCCATCTCATATCCCTCCTACAGACGGACCTTTCCAGGTAATACAAATTGACTTCATACAGCTACCACCCTGTAGGAACTTGAAATATGTTTTGGTATGCACTGATGTCTACTCAAACTGGGTAGAGGCATTCCCTGTTGCCACAAATACTGCTGCATTCACCGCCGAGAAAATTGCACAAGAATTTGTTTGTAGATATGGTATCCCAAAGATTATTGAAAGTGATAGGGGTACCCATTTTACAGGTGAAGTCTTTCAAGTCATGTGGAAACTTATGGGTATTAATAGTAAGCTACATACTTCCTACCGGCCTCAGGCCAGTGCGAATGTGGAGAGAATGAACAGCACTATTAAGAACAAGCTGAGCAAAGTGATGGCTGAAACTGGACTGTTGTGGCTAGAAGCACTGCCACTAGTGTTGTACAGCATCAGAACCACTCCCAGGTCACCGCTTAAGCTATCACCCTTTGAAATTCTTTTTGGACGACAGCCCCATGTAATGATAGACCCCCAGGATGATCTGAAATGCAATAATGAAATGACTGTGCAATATTTGGTTAGGATGAGCCAGCAACTGAGAAACCAGCAAAGGAATCTGAAACTGGTGATTCCTGACCTACCGAACAGTAATTGTCATGAAATTGAACCTGGGGACTATGTGATGATTCTAAATTTTCTACACTCAGGTTGCCTCATAGACAGGTGGGAAGGACCGTATCAAGTTTTGTTGACCAGCAAGACAGCACTGAAGGTTGCCGAGAGAGAGACTTGGGTCCACTCGTCCCACTGCAAGAAGGTCGCTGACCCGGAGAAAACTCGTGAAAAAGAGAAAGGTGAAGGAAACCTGATATCACTGGAGAATCTGTTCCGGGAAAGATGAAAGGCAGGACTGTTGAACGGCACCTGAGTGTGGTGAAAAGCAAAATTAAGGACGGTTGTCTTAAATATTTTTTTTCTCTCCAAACACGCCCCCCCTCTTCAGTTTTTCTCCTCCCCTCCTTTTTTTTCTTACCGAAATGGATACACATCAAGAGACTGTATCCCGGATTTTTCTTGTGATTCTATTTTTGATCAGGACAATTTGTTTTTGTGAGGGTCCCCGAGAAGTCAAGCAAGGATCTGGAATGGGTTCTGATGGAGAGGATGAATTTGTAGGACCCCAGGATCAGTCCATCACTTTGATCAAAGCTGGTATAAGTAAGAGATCCGGTAGTCACGGAGCTCGGAGGCAATGTGAAAGGTTATTGTCTGATGAATACTGCATATGTAAGTACTGCAATAACATAGTCGAAGATGGGTGCATCCAGAGATGTCAGTCAAACAATAATATCAACATTGATGGACATCCTTTGAGTGACTATCACTCATTAGTGGGTACGGTCTTAAACCAAACGGAATGCTGGGTGTGCTCACAAGTACCTCAAGGACAGAGTGAATCGGAATTAGTGCCATACCCATTAACAGTAAATGAGGTACTCGGATTGCATGGTGGGAGACTGATGGACAGAAAATTCAATATATCTAGACCCCTAGCTTAAAGCTCCACAAGTACCACGTAGATAGATCACTACTGTGTTTCAACATAACCAAATTCTGGAAACCAGGAAATTGGGAAGTGACATGGAACAATCAGACAATGACCTTCTCACATAGAGCTGACAAGGAAACGATCAACTCTGAGCTTGTACGTGGGATAGCCACAAGTGGGAAGTACTTCCGATACAGGTATACACGTGGGAGCAAAACCATGTGGGCTGGAAAAGTGTCACAGGGATATTGTGCACACATCATCCAGCCAGATACTTGTATCAAACAGATGGAAAAACTGAGGACAGGTTTCTTCGTGAAAGTTATTTGTGATATGATCTTGATGCATTTTGTCCCCTATGTTCTTCCAGATGACGCCTATTTTATATGTGGGAGGAAGGCATACAAGTGGCTTACTCCGAGCTCTGAAGGGTTGTGTTACATAGGCAGAGTACTACCAGAAGTCATCGCACATGACAAAATGAAAGAAATTCACCGCAGCGCTCCACCTCCTTATACTCACACCCACTACGAACACATTTTCAAGAGACACCTCATAGACAGGAGAGAGCTTGCAGCCTCTAATTTGATCCATGAATCCACCGGGATTCAGATTCTTCTTGCATTAGATATCACCCATACTGCCAGAGGAATTAAAAGTTATAGGTACATCCATGATCTAG
Organism: Pseudophryne corroboree; assembly: GCF_028390025.1. Classification (NCBI taxonomy): domain Eukaryota; kingdom Metazoa; phylum Chordata; class Amphibia; order Anura; family Myobatrachidae; genus Pseudophryne; species Pseudophryne corroboree. The sequence continues at coordinate 685,420,367 of NC_086444.1, forward strand.
CGAACTTGATAGATAATATCACTGAGATGTATGACGACACTTTCAGGTATACGGGTAGGGAACTACAGGCCTACAAGAAGGAACTGGTCCAACACAGGATGGTCTTAAATTATGTCACGGCCGTGACAGGTGGGTATTGTGTTACCTTGGAGACTCAATCTGGTGTGAAGTGCTGCACGTATATTACGAACAGTACCGAGGACCCAACGGAGATCATTGATCAAAAGATGGACAAGATCTTGCAGTTGAAGTGGGAGTTTAGAAGGAAACACAATCTCACTTTAGCGGCTGTGGGTAATGAATTGACTGGATGGGCCTCATGGTTGATCCCACTCAAATGGATCTATGGGTTAGGAGAGTGGGCACAAGCTGTGATTGCAAGTGTGGGAAAGTTTCTTCTCTGTATCCTGGGTGTCATCATAATTATCAGCCTGATATTTAGATGTGTTTGGATTTTGACACGGCAAAAAAGGCAAAATAGAAATTTGAGGAGTCTAAGAAGCGGGTGCATTGTAAATCAGTGTGCGAAGACATAGGTACATGTATGTATGTATGTATGTATGTATGTATGTATGCAACATTCGTTCAAATCAGACATCTCAGGCTATAGCACTGCCCCAGCATACTCTATAGGTTGAATGTCGTCCCACATCCAACCAGTGGTCCCTTGACCACCGAGTGCATATAGAGGATGTCTCGTCCTCTGCCCTGTCTTCCCCTGTCGATGTCTGATTTGCAAAATAAGTACATACGTGTGTCTAGGTCACCCATTATGTGTTTTGAAATATTTTCATTGTTGTTAGTAATTTATGGCAGTTATTGTTTACTGCCAAAAAGTGGACCGTCAAAGTAGAAAATATTGCCCCAGCATACTCTATAGGTTGAATGTCGTCCCACATCCAACCAGTGGTCCCTTGACCACCGAGTGCATATAGAGGATGTCTCGTCCTCTGCCCTGTCTTCCCCTGTCGATGTCTGATTTGCAAAATAAGTACATACGTGTGTCTAGGTCACCCATTATGTGTTTTGAAATATTTTCATTGTTGTTAGTAATTTATGGCAGTTATTGTTTACTGCCAAAAAGTGGACCGTCGAAGTAGAAAATATTACACCTACACTCAACACATGCAAAAACCACACAGAGTGGCCTCTGTGCGGGCTCATTCTCGCCTTGCATACACACAAACTACGTACAATGGTTCACGAGCTGTGCGTATTGGCGTGTGGTATGAGTATATACGGTAGCATACGCATTCGCACAGAAACGCCACAGACATATTCAATATTAAATTCATATAGTGCACAATTTACACATAGTCTCCACACACATTGCCAGCAAGTTACATTTACTCAAAGGGCAGAACAAGAGATTTCCAGCTTTACAGGATGCGAGGGGACAGAACCAGGTTTGGACTTAGTGTTTGGTATCCAGATGTGCAGTATTTTGAGACCTACGTACCAGTTGTTATTTGTAGTTAATCGCATGTTTCTGCGCATAGATATGCGCAGAATTGTAATATTCACCAATACTGTAATTACTGTACTCATGATACTCAGCGGGAACCCGGTGATGGAAACCTGCAAGCACACCTGGACCAAGCATCGCCCACTTATTCAAACCAACCTATGACCCCTCATGTACTGTAAATTACCTGCCCCTTGACCTATAGAAGAAGACCTGACATTTCCTTTTTTATTGTACTTTGGACCTATTGTATAAAAGAAAGGCCTCCTGGCCGGGCTCAGTCTATTCTCTGAAGGTCATCTTTCTAAGACTGATTGAGGACCGGATCCGGGAGTGCTGGCGAACAAACGTATGTACTATATGTTGTAGCTCTTCTCTGTAATATTGTTGTACTTTCTACTTGTATCTTTTTGAGTAAATATATTGTTGATGTGTTGGACCACAACATAACAATTAACTACTGGTGTCGCATTCCATTCTTGTATGGGGAATAAGGTGTATTCAGCCACACGTGTTGCTGTATTGTGCGTATAGCGTGTCGGTGTGTATACACAACGTGCATACACATCGTAGGGGTTATTGTTTGCATTTAGCGGCCGCAGCGGCCCGAACACAGTGTGTTTAGGTATTGCTTTTCCTTGAAAGGAAATTGAACTTAACAGTAGCTACAGACAGCTATGATTATTAGCAAGAACCAGCATGAGTTTGTGAGGGACAGATCATGTCAAACTAACTTAATTAGCTTCTACGAGGAAGTGAGCAATAATCTCGACCAGGGAAAAGCAGTGGATGTGGTCTACTTAGATTTTGCAAAAGCCTTCGATCCAGTGCCTCACAGGAGACTGATCATCAAATTAAAGGAGCTTGGCCTAGGAAAAACTGCTTACACATGGATAAGTAGCTGGCTGGATAACAGGGTACAGAGAGTAGTGGTCAACGGGAAGTCCTCAAGCTGGACCCCAATAGTCACAAGGGTCCGTACTCGGGCCACTACTGTTTAACATATTTACCAATGACCTAGAAATAGGCCTGGAAAGAACAGATCTTTGTAGATGATACTAAACTGTGTATGGTAATTAATTTGGAAATAGATGTGGAGTCTCTGCAGAATGATTTATCTAAACTTGAAACCTGGGCGACTAAATGGAGAATGAGGTTCAATATAGAAAAATGCAAGGTTATGCATTTCGGGACTAAAAACAAACTTGCATCCTACATATTAAACGTGGAAAGTCTAGGGGTAACAGTACTGGAAAAAGATTTGGGAGTACTCATTGATAATAGGCTTAATAATAATGTCAAAGCGCAGTAAAAAAAGGCAAGTAAGGTGCTAGCATGCATTAAACAGGGAATTGAGACAAGGGACGAGTATGTAATCCTGCAGCTGTATAAATCATTGGTACGTCCGCACCTGGAATATTGTGTTCAGTTTTGGGCACCACTGTATAGAAAAAAGATATCAGTGAACTTGAAAGGGTTCAAAGACGAGCTACTAAACGGATTAAAGGGATAGAGGGACTGGATTATAATAAAAGGCTTAATAAGTTGAATATGTATACACTGGAAAAGAGGAGTCTAAGAGGAGACATTATTAATATCTTCAAATATGTAAAGGGGCATTACATAGAGTTATCAGAGGAATTGTTTATTAAAAGAACACTGATTAGGACACGTGGGCACTCGCTGAGGCTGGAGGAGAGGAAATTTTGTACGCAACGGAGGAAAGGGTTCTTCACTGTTAGGGCAATAAGGATTTGGAATTCACTGCCAGGGAAGGTGGTAATGGCGGACTCTGTAATTGCATTTAAAAATGGATTAGATACATTTCTGATTGAAAATAATATCCAAGGTTATAACACTTAAAATATTGATGTTGTTAATCTGGGTGTAATATTATTTATAGTTGTTAAATAATCATAAAACATTACTTCGGCAGTTACATTATAATCAACACAATTTAATACAGGTTGAACACGATGGGCATTTTGCCTCTTTTCAACCTCAATTACTATGTTACTATGTAAGTGCCATATATATGGCACGAAGTTCCAATATATTTATTGACAGGCAACTTTCTTCCTTGGTCTACTGCCACTGGAAGCAACTCCTTCCCGACACCGCTCCCCAGCCCTGAAGGCTGGCATCAGTTGTCAGAATTTCCCAATCTGATATCCAAAAGGGTCTCCCTTTGTGCAGATGGGATGTCTGTAGCCACTAGGCTAATGACCTCCTCTTCCAGAGGAAGGACCATAGTCTGTGTTTTTATTGTCTGATGAAAACCATTCCATTTGGAAAGGATCAGATGTTGCAGAGACCTTGAGTGGAACTGAGCATACTCCACCATGCCAAATGTAGACACAATCAATCCCATCACACGCATTGCGGCGTGAATGGGATACCTTTTGACTGTGTAGCAGCTCCTGAATCCTTGACTGAACTTTGGATATTTTGTTCAGAGGTAAAATGACTCTCTGAAGACCCGAATCCAACACAGCCACCAAGTGAGTCATCCATTGTGACGGAACCAGGAACAACTTTGTCCAATTTATGAGCCAACCGTGTCTCTGTAAACAAACTATTGTCTGTTGCAGATGACACAGAAGCAAGTTCTGAGATTGTGCCAGGATTAATAAATCTTTGAGGTATGGAAAAATCCTTATTCCCTGCTGATGCAGATAAGATGCCATTACCACCATAATTTTGGTGAATACTCTGGGAGCTGTGGCCAGTCCAGATGATAGAGTCTGAAACTGATAATGTTGCTGGAGGATAGCAAACCTAAGATAGCGCTGATGGGACAGTGCTATAGGAACATGTAGGTAAGCATCCTCGATATCCAGGGATACCATAAAATCCTCTGGCTCCATGGCCAAAATAATGTAATGTAAAGTCTCCATATGAAACCAAGGCACCTAAATGTACTTGTTCAGCACTTTGAGATTGAGTATGGGCCGGAACGACCCATTTGGCTTCTGGACTAGAAACAGGTTGGAATAAAAATGTTGTCCTCATTGCGCAGGAGGAGCTGGGTTTATCACTTCCAACTGAATCAACTTCTGAACTGCCTCTTGCAAAGCCCATACCTTCGTTTCCACTGAAAACGGACTGGTACAAAATAAAAAAACTTTGAAGAGGGTGTTCTTGAAAGCAAACGCATAACCGTGAAATACTGCTTCTTGCACCCAGGCATCTGTGGTAGACTGCTGCCAGATCTGTGCAAACTGAAGAAGTCTGCCTCCCACCCTGGGGTCCCCCAGGTGGAAGCCTGCATCAGGCTGATGGCTTATCTTCTGATTTGGAAGGCGGTCCTCTGGTAGCCCAATGCTTTTTAGTCTTTTTAGTCTTCTTAGATTGAGACTGTTTGCCATAACCCTTTACTTTTTGATTTTCCTTGAGTCCAAAAGGGCCAAAAAGCTGGAAATCTAGGCTTGGATTTGTGTGTGGAAGGAAACTTTACTTTCTGGGAATCTGCTTCTGACTTCAAAATACTGTTTAATTCTTTACCAAAAAGAATATCTCCAGAACCTTCTTGGATTCTGAGTCAGCTTTCCATGTACATAGCCAAACCGCTCTGTGAGCTGCTACTGCTGAGACGGATGCCTGAGAGGCAATTGTACCCATATCCAAGGCTCCTTCTTCCATAAAAACAGCCGCCTATTTGATACAGTATGTGCAATATGGGATTTTTGCTCTCTAGATGCCATTAAAAGATCATCCACCAATGCATCAGCCCAGGCTGCCACAACTTTTTCCATCCAGGCTGAAGCCATGGATGGTCTTATGATTGTCCCAGCCAAAGAGAAAATGGTTTTAAGAAAACCATCTATTTTCCTATCCGTGACATAATTTATTGATGTTGAAGGCAGAGGTAATGTAGATTTTCGCACCAATCGAATGACATGCGTATCTACTTTGGGAACCATCTCCCTTTTTAAACAGTCCCCAGCCGGAAGAGGATAATGGATATTCCATTTCTTTGGAATTATAAACTTCTTACTGGGCGTTAACCAGTAAGCTGGGTATAATTTCCGTCAACTGTTCTGATCCAGGAAACTCAGTCCAAACTGTTTTGGGATGTTTAAACACAGGTGCCTTAGATTTTAACAAAGGCTCTGCTGCCTCCTCTAAGGATAGAATGGCTTTCATAGCAATAAGTAGCTCAGGTATGTCCACTAAGCTGAGGCCTTCCTCCTTGTATGCAGACCCGGAGTGCAATGAGTCCTCATCCTCCGACGCATCCTCATCTGAAACGTGTAGTCTGTGAAGATGTTGTTTCATGTCTATGTGATTTACTTACCACCGGCCTTTCAGCCTGTCTTTTGTTGAGAGGCTGCCGATTCCTGTGCTGGATGTGATAAACCCCAGGTGGAATGTTGCATTTAAGGGTTAATAGGGTAACCTATCCCTGGTATAGGAGCTGGTATTTCCTGCTCAGCTATACTTGATAATGTCTGTGCAAAGGTAGCCCATGTGAGTTCAACTTGAACCTGTGCCTGCCTCTGATTATTTAAGAGGCTGTGGTGAAAGCTGAAACAATTTGCACATAATCCATTTTGAACCAGATTCTGAGAGGTTAATCCAGCTTTGCAAGACAAACATCAAATAATTCAGACCTGATCGTAGCAGCAATTTTGTTAGCAGATGTGCAAAACCATGTGCACTGCAGGGGGGGGGGGGGGCAGATATAGCATGTGAAGAGAGAGTTAGATTTGGGTGGGATTTATTGTTTCTGTGCAGTGTAAATACTGGCTGCTTTAATTTTACATTGCAATTTAGATTTCAATTTGAACACACCCCACCCAAATCTAACTCTCTCTGCACGTGTTATATCTGCCCCCCCTGCAGCGCACATGGCTTTTCCCCTCTGCTAACAAAGTTGCCGCTATGATCATGTCTGAATTAGGCCCTTAGTGCTGTATCACCCGGCTCAGGAGAGTGGGATACAGGGAGACTTCACCCCGCTTCCTGGATCAATCAATACGTTAGTGAATGCTGAATAAATCTAGATGCTGTTAGTCTACACAATTACCCCATGAACGGGAGCAGGAACTCAGCTCATGGTGGGAAACTCGGAGGAAACTGGTCATGAACTGGGGGAGGGGTGGCCAAGGGAGCGTCTTACTTCCCACTGCTGACATCAACCCTAGGGATCGTAGCCTCATACTACTCCTGGAGCCTATGATCCCTGAGGCCTAGCGCTGGTGCACCCAAGGTGGCAGCCACGTCAGTGACTGTTCGGTAGTCTCCATCCTGAAACAGTGTGGTGGTGTCTCGCGTTTCCCCTACTAAGCGGAACAGATGCCTTACCTTCTCCCTGTCTACTGGACTTGCTAGTACATCCTACACAGATGCCCGCCGAAACAGCACAGTACACGTAGGTAAGCACTGGCGCGACCTGGCGGGGAGTTTTGGAGCGACACAGACGCCCACCAAAACAGCACTGTACACATGGATAAGCGTTGGCATGACCCGGCGGGAAGTTGTTGGGTATGTTTAAGATGCTTTTTTAGAAAGATTGCTAAAAAAAAGTAAGACTATAAAAATAAAATAAAAACACTTATGGCTGCTAAAAGCCAGCAGCTTATTGACCATGGTCCGGCTCCTGTCGTACCAAACAAAAAACTGATTTGCCTGAGCCAGGAAGCAGGGATATAGGGGCGGGCCCATTGCATGCTGGGAGGCCAAAAGCTTTGATCGTTTGGTGCTAATCCGCTGTCGCTACCTCATATCCCAATGTTATCCTGTGGATAACCTGTGGATCCTGCCGGAGAAATGTTTATTACACAGACAACTGATCGTTATCATATTATATCATGTAAAGTGTGTTCGTTAACCAAGGAATTATCCCTATGGCACTGTGTTTGAAACAGTGGGCCCAATTCAGACCTGAACGCTGCTGTGCGTTTTCGCACAGCAGTCGATCAGGTCTAAACTGCGCATGCACCGGCGCATGCCAGGCAACCAATGGCCATCTCAGCCCAGCGATCGCCTCTGCCTAATTGACAGGCTGAGGCAGTCGCTGAGCGGGCTGGTGGCGTTTGTCCGCCATTTTGGGTGGGCAGGCCAACGCAGGCGTGCCCGGACCGTGCGGGGGGCGGGCCACGGCGGCTGCAAGACGTCACACGCAGCCGTTGCAACCCGGACAGCGACGGGAAGCTCCCTGCCAGCGCACAGGAGCTGCGCAGGTAGGGAGCTACTTGTCAAGTACAAAAGCATCGCCACCGTGCAATGCTTTTGTACTTGTGCGGGGGAGGGGAGGGACAGACATGCGGGGCGGACTAGCCCTGTGCTGGGCACGCGCGGCTACGATCAGGTCTGAATTAGGCCCAATGTTTATTTTAATTTCATGCCAGAAGAATTAGTGGATACTATAAAACTAATTTATAGTGTATTATACATAAAGCACACTTTCTATCTGTTAAGAGACTAGACTGTTTGGCTAGAAGATACAGTATCTGCAATTGTATATATTGCTATTATATTGCTATTTTCCAACACACATCCATACTTTATGTTTTTAAAATTTTGCTATACATAGCTAGCAATTTGTAATTTCAAAGCATATGAATATATAAGTTATCGTAAGAACTTACCGTTGATAACTGTATTTCTCCTATGTCCACATGTTTCCACAGGATAACATTGGGATATGATGGCATGACAGCGGATTGGCACCAAATGATCACGAGCTTTCTGGCCTCCCAGGATGCACCGGACTCGTCCATATAATCCCGCCCATCGACTCAGTCAAATCAGTTGTTTCCAAAGCAATTAGGCAGGAGCATTATGTAGAACCCTATTCAGACGAGAAGAACACACATGCACACCCTTCCACGGAAGAGGTTAGTGAGTATAAAGATTCTCAAATTAGGTGCGTCAGGGTGGGATCCCTGTGGACATAGGAGAAATACCGTTATCAACGGTAAATTCTTACCATAAAGTATATTTCTCTGGCAGGGTCAACAGGTTATCCACAGGATAACATTGGGACTTCCCAAAGCAATTTTTAGTGGTGGGGACGCTCCTTATAAAACAGGAGAACCTACAGTATCGCCCGAATTCAGCGTCATGAGAAGCAAAGGTATCCAAGGCATAATGTCTAATGAAAGTGTTAATGGAAGACCATGTGGCTGCCTTACATATCTGTTCTGCTGAAGCACCATGTTGTGCTGCCCATGAACGACCTACCTTACATGTAGAGTAAGCAGAGACATTAGCCGGAACAGAGAGATCAGCTCAAGAATATGCTTCTGAAATCGTCATTCGGAGCCATCTTGCTAGCGTCTGTTTGGTAGCAGGCCATCCCCTGTTATGATATCCATAGAGAATGAAGAGAGAATCTGTCTTTCTGATGGCACTGGTACGATCTACGTAGATTCTTAATGCACGGACTACGCCCAGCGACGCTTCTCCAGCAGACAGTCCCGATACCTGAAAAGCTGGGACAACAATTTCTTTGTTAAGGTGAAACTTCGAGACCACCTTTGGAAGATAACCAGACTTAGTTCTGAGAACTGCTTTATCTGGATAAAAAAATCAGAAAAGGAGACTTACACGAATGCGCTCCTAAATCTGATACTCTTCTAGCTGATGCCATAGTCAGTAGAAAGAGTACTTTAGCTGTTAACCATTTAAGATCCACTTTCTTAAGTGGTTCAAACAGAGCCCCTTGAAGGGCTTTGAGGACCAGACTTAAATCTCAATGTACTGCAGGAGGAACAAAAGGTGGTTGAATGCGCAGCATTCCCTGAAAAAAGTACGCACATCCTGTAAAGTGGCAATTTTCTTTTGAAACCATACAGTCAATGCTGAAACTTGAACTCTCAAGGAAGCCACCTTCAAACCCTTATCCATTTCTGCCTGAACGAAATCTAAGGTTCTGGATACTCTGAAAGATTTTGGATCTATACTTCTTTCACTGCACCAATGAATAAAGGCTTGCCATATTCTGTGATAAATGCGAGCAGAGGAGGATCCAGATGCCTGTGATAACAAGGACCCTGCATCAGTAGATCTGGACGTTGAGGGAGCAGAACTGGAGCATCCACCGACATCCTCTGCAGATCTATGTACCAATTCCTTCTGCGCCAAGCTATTAGGATCACGGCACCCTTTGCTTGTTTTATTTTCCTCACCACCCTGGGTAGCAGGGAGATTGGAGAAAACAGATAAGCCAGATGAAATTCCCATTTCACTGACAGTGCATCCACAAGGATAGCTCTGGGGTCTTTTGTTCTTGACCCGTAGGCCGGAACTTTGTTGTTCAGACGGGATGCCATGAGATCTATTTCTGGCAACCCCCACTTGTCCACTAGAGTCTGAAATACTTCCGGGTGTAGAGCCCATTCGGTTGCTCGAATGGTGTGTCGACTGAGAATGTCCGCTTCCCAGTTTAGGACTCCTGGAACGAACACTGCGGACAATGCTGGAAGATGGCGTTCTGCTCACTTTAGTATGCAACTTATCTCCTTCATTGCTCTTTGGCTGCGAGTTCCTCCTTGATGGTTGAGGTACGCTACTGCCGTTGCATTGTCTGAGCGGATCTGGACTGGTTTTCCTTGCAGAATGTCCTTTGCCTGAATCAGTGCCATGTATATGGCCTGAAGTTCTAACAGATTTATTGGCAGGCAACTTTCTTCTGTGGTCCATTGTCCCTGGAACCATAATTTTCCGGACACTGCTCCCCAGCCCTGAAGACTGGCATCCGTTGTCAGGATCTCCCAATCTGATATCCAAAAGGGTCTCCCCTTGTCTAGATGGGATGTCTATAGCCACCAGGCTAATGACCTTTTTACCTTTACTGGAAGTACCATAATTTTTTTCTTTATTGTCTGATGTATTCCATTCCATCTGATCAGAATCAGATGTTGCAAAGGTCTTGAGTGGAATTGTGCATATTCCACCATGTCGAAAGTTGACACCATCAACGCCATCACTCGCATTGTCGTGTGAACTGATATTGTTTGACTTTGCAACAATTCCTGAGTCATTATCTGTACCTTTGATATCTTTTCCACAGGTAAAAATATGTTCTGCAGACTTGAATCCAATAAAGCCCCCAAGTGAATCATCTGTTGTGACGGAATCAGAGACTACTTTGCCCAATTTATGAGCCATCCGTGTTTCTGTAGACAAATTATTGTCTGTTGGAGATGGCTCAAGAGCAATTCCTGGGATTGTGCCAGGATTAAAAGATCGTCGAGGTATGGGACAATCCTTATCCGCTGCTTGCGGAGATAAGCTGCCATAACCACCATGATCTTGGTATATATTCTGGGGGCTGTAGCTAACCCAAATGAAAATGTTGCTGGAGGATAGCGAACCTGAGGTAACACTGATTGGACAATGTTATCGGCACATGCAGGTAAGCATCCTGAAGCCCCTGGTTCCATGGCCAAAACTATGGAGTGTAATGTCTCCATGTGGAACCTTGGGACCCAAATGTATTTGTTTAACATTTTGAGATTGAGGATGGACCGAAATGACCCATTTGGCTTCTGGACCAAAAATAGGTTGGAGTAAAAACCCTGCCCCCGTTGTGCCAGGGGTACTGGAATAATTACCAATTTCTAAACTGCTTCTTGCAGGGCCCTGGCTTTCGCCTCTATGTGAGCCGGGCTGGTGCAAAAAAACCTTCGAGGAGGCTGCTTCTTGAAAGGGAAAACATAACCCAGAGATACCATTCTTGCACCCAGGCATCTGTTGTCGACTGCTGCCATATGTGTGCAAACGGAAGACGACGGCACCCTACCTTGGAGTCCCCCAGGTGGAGGCCCGCACCATCAGGCTGATGGTTTCTGTTCTGGTTTGGAAGCTGGCCCTCTAGTGGCCCACTGCTTTTTTGCTTTACTAGACTTAATTGTACTGGGTTTGCTTTTTACCTTTAGTTTTACCTTGCCACCGAAATGACAGAAATCCCGAGCCCTTAAGCTTAGGGTTATAACTGGCAGGGAATCTAACCTTCTTGGATTCAGCTTCTGACTCCAGAATATCTGTCAGTTCCTTACCAAAAAGAATGTTCCCAGCAAAAGGCAAAGCTTCCTGAACCTTTTTGGATTCTGAATCAGCTTTCCATGTACGCAGCCAAATTGCTCTGCGAGCAGCTACCGTTAAGGCTGATGCTTTAGCCTTATCGTATGATATCGTACCCATATCCATTGCTGCTTCTTCTAGGAATAGCGCAGCCTGTTTCATATGGGCTATATGGGACTCCTGCTCCCTAGTAGGTGCTGAGAGACCATTTTCCAGTTCTTCAGCCCATTCAACTACCGCTTTTGCTATACAGGCTGAGGCCATAGCAGGCCTTATGACTGCCCCTTGACAGAGAAAATATGTTTTTAAAAAAACCATCAACTCTTCTGTCTGTGACATCATTTAATGACATAGATGGCAAAGGTAAAATAGATTTTCACACTAGTCGAATGACGTGCGTATCTACCTTAGGAGGCACTTCTCTTTTTAAACAGTACCCAGTTGGAAAAGGGTAGTAATAATCCCATTTTTTTGGAATTCTATATTTCTTATTGGGCGTAGCCGTAGCCCAAGGTTCCTCCATGATTTCCGTTAGTTCCTCATACCCTGGAAACTCACCCCTAACTGTTTTGGGACGTTTAAACACAGCTATTTTTACTTTTTCAATTATTTGCTCAGCTGAATCTTCTAGAGACAGAATAGCCTTCATTGCTCCAATTAATTCAGCTATATCTTCTGAGCTGAAACCCTCCATTTGTTCTTCAAATGGTGAAGTAGAGTATATTGAGTCATCATCTGTTGTATCATCCTGTGTAGCCTGTGAATTTGATGATATATTTACCCTTGGTTTATCAGCTTGTTGACTTGTAGAAGCTGTAGGGGCTATACCATAAGATGGGAGCTGCATGTATGGGTTAATAGTGTACCCTATTCCTGAGGTTGGAGCTTCAGGGACCAACCTGTCAGCTATACTAGATAGGGTTTGTGCAAACATGGCCCAAAGTGGATCTACTTGTCGTTGAACAGGGATCTGCCTTGCAATCTGCTGAAATGCCAAACAATTTGCACATAACCCATCATTTGCCAAAGATTGAGTTATTAACCCCACCTTGCAGGATAAACATGTTTTGAGTGTTGGTGTTACTGTTAATGTAACCTCGTCACCTTTGCCGTTCTTAGACATGATAAACAATCAGCTTTTCCACAGTATACTACACAATCTGTGACTGAAAACAATTTATATGCATAAAAGTGATATCAATCTCACCCCAACCCAAGCACCAGCATTGAGTTTCAGAAGAAAACACTGACAAACTGACTTTATATATATAAAGTCAGCAATCACACCAGCAGTCAGTCACATGTTATGTATTAGTCATATGAGCATATTATCAACTACGAACACATTTCAAGTATGTAGGTGTACATTTACTGTTTTCTGTTCTATACAGTTATTTTAATGTATTCAGACGCAATTGTGGAGAAAACCACAGTATTGTACAAAACTCATATGCAATAGGCACTAAACTTAACTATTCATAGTAGCAACAGTAGATAGAATTTTAGTGCTGTATAACCCTTACTCCGTAGAGTGGGATACAGGGAGACTCGCCACACTTCCAGGATCGATCAATACGTTAGCAACCGCTGAGTGGATCCAGACGCTACTAGTGTACACTGCCGCTCCGGTAATTTTTAGTGGACACCGACGCTCAGTGAACGTTAGTGCATGCAGACACTCGTGTCTGCGACCCAGTCTCTTAGCGGTAAACCTTAGTGTATACAGACGCAGGAGCCTATGCTGCGACCGAGTCCCCTCGTGGTAGCGTCTGAGACAGAAGTGAGGCAATCAGTTCATGGTGGGAGACGCACAATAACTGGTCATGAACTGGGGGGAGGGGCAACCAGGAGAGCATCTGACTCCCCACTGCTGACATCAACCCTAGGGATCACAGCCTCAAACTAATCCTGGTGCCTTATGATCGATAAAGCCTAGCGCTGGAGCACCCGTGGTGGCGGAGCACCAGCTACTGTTTGGTAGTCTCCTCCCAAAACAGAGCGGCTGTGTCCGTATTCCCCTTCTAAGCGGAACCGATGCCGTACCTTCTCGACGTGCTCCGGCCACAGCCTAGTAAAATCTTCTGGACCTGCTAGTAACATCCAACACAGACGCCCGTCGAGACAGCACTTGTACCGTGGGTAAGCGTTGTTGCGACCCGGCGGAGAGTTGTTGGAGCGACTCTTTCCAATATGCGTGTAAGACGCTGTTAGGAAAGATCACCCAAAAAACATAGTAAGACTATAAAAATAAATCAAATAAAGCCAAGAGCTGCCAAACACAGCAGCCCTGTGACCATGGTCCGGCACCAAACAAAAACTGATTTGACTGAGTCGGGGGGCGGGATTATATGGATGAGCCTGGTGCATCCTGGGAGGCCAGAAAGCTTGTGATCGTTTGGTGCCAATCCGCTGTCGCTCAATCATATCCCAATGTTATCCTGTGGCTAACCTGTGGAGAAAAGTTTTGTTTTAATACATAAACCAGTGCACCTATCCTCTTTCTATTGTTTTAAAATGTACTCTTGTTACACTGATAGCACCTCCCATAGCAATGTTAAGAAGGGAGTAGACTGACTCTGTAATGCTGAACATTACTCGTACAGATGGAATGTTTATTCTATCCTTACCAAATCAGAGCAATTTTCTGACTTTTATAGGTGATCATTTTCTAGAGAACTATTTTAAGACTTTGCAAATGTACAGCTAGGTCCTTTGTCACTCTGCCCCATCTCCACTTCAAATGTGTTCTCCCGGAGCAGACCCTCCTGAGAAGTTCGGGGTACTACCAGCTGCCGCTCAGCAACTGGCCCTGGTATGGTATCTGGGACAGGTTGCTTACTGTGTAAATTATTGCAGGCTTCACCATTTTCCTCTACTGGCTCAGCCACAAGTGAGGGTTGATGGGCCCTCTGGGTTTTTAAGGTCCTATCTTTATACAGTGTGCCCACATCATTCCCAGGTTTCTGTAACTCTGTGGGTCTAGTGGTAATGAGGAGAAATTTCATCATTAACACATACCGGGGAAAATATACCTAGACACTTTTTCCAAACAATCCCTCCCTTCCCTTGTGCTGTATTGGGGCTAGCTCTCTGTTCAGCCTGGAGAGGTAAGCTTTCCACTGAAGCCTCAGTGTATGGGAATCTCTGCTGGGTGTCTGCATGCAACAGGAGTGCAGGGAGGGGGGTCAGTGGGGGAAGAACAGCATTGTGTTTCTCCCTTCTCCTCAGCTGTTGACACAGCCCTGTTCTCTGACAAAACCCTGGTACCTAACATGCTGGCAGCACCCCTGACAGACATTATTTCTTACATTGATAGATGCATCATCAGAATTACTTGTAACATGGGTATAAGACAATACATCATCCCCATTATTATCCTGACCGGGTGCATCATCCTGGGGAACCTGCAACACAACACAAGCATTTTCATCAATACAAGGAATCATTGCCCCTCCCCTGACACAAACATTTGCATTCCATCTTGGACCCGCTGTACCTGGAAATCAACCTGAGCTGTCTCAACAATACAGGGAGTAATTTCCTTGTCCCTACACATAGAGATTGGCATGTTATCCGGATCAGGAAAGATTATTTTGGTTACTCCCAGTGCTATTAAACAAAAGACAATTATACAAATAAAAATAAAAGAATTAAAGATATTTTATTTTTCTAAATAACATAAGAAGAGAATCTATAGATATCCAATTTTTGAAATATAATGGTTGGAAGGGTTAATAAATTCTATATGCAGTGTGTAATTGATGCAAGATATATATAAAAGCTCATAAAGGATAATTACACATCAATATGTTAATAATTCAAGGAAAGATTTACGAAGCCTGCGCTGTACAGGCAAAATGCATTGATCGCCGAACAACGGATTGGACACACGTTACTGAACACGCTGACCACCGTTGTGAATTCACCTGGTCTGCCGGCAGACACATGTTTTCCTTGAAACCTATACAAGACTCTTACAGTGGCAAACGGACCACCAGTGGGACTTACAAATAGCGGTGAGTGAACTTTTGGATCTCAACCAAATTGACCAGTACTGTCTAATCACTGCTTAAAGACCCTGACTGGAGAGACTGTATTTTGCATCAAGAATTGATTAGTACTGCCTAAACCACTGCTTAAAGACCTTGGCTGGAGAGGCTGTACTTTGTATCAGGAATTGGATACATTTAAACCTTTCTTTGGACATAATACCAAATAGGAGTTACAATCATTAAGCACCTTACATGCTTTTTTGGTAGAATAAACCGCATAAGCGTCTCTACCAGTACAGCAGGATTTGCATCTCTCTATTTTATCATATATGTTTGTCCTGTGTCATTTATGTATGTATACCGGTATTAAGAACACACTTATATATTTTTTTAACAAGTAAATCTTTCCTTGAATTATTAACATTGATGTGTAATTATCCTTTATGAGCTTTTATATATATATATATATATATATATATATATAATAAGATTTTACTTACCGATAAATCTATTTCTCGTAGTCCGTAGTGGATGCTGGGGACTCCGTCAGGACCATGGGGATAGCGGCTCCGCAGGAGACAGGGCACAAAAATAAAGCTTTAGGATCAGGTGGTGTGCACTGGCTCCTCCCCCTATGACCCTCCTCCAAGCCTCAGTTAGGATACTGTGCCCGGACGAGCGTACACAATAAGGAAGGATATTGAATCCCGGGTAAGACTCATACCAGCCACACCAATCACACCGTACAACTTGTGATCTGAACCCAGTTAACAGTATGACAAACGTAGGAGCCTCTGAACAGACGGCTCACAACAATAACAACCCGATTTTTTTTTTTTTGTAACAATAACTATGTACAAGTATTGCAGACAATCCGCACTTGGGATGGGCGCCCAGCATCCACTACGGACTACGAGAAATAGATTTATCGGTAAGTAAAATCTTATTTTCTCTGATGTCCTAAGTGGAGGCTGGGGACTCCGTCAGGACCATGGGGATTATACCAAAGCTCCCAAACGGGCGGGAGAGTGCGGATGACTCTGCAGCACCGAATGAGAGAACTCCAGGTCCTCTTTAGCCAGGGTATCAAATTTGTAGAATTTTACAAACGTGTTCTCCCCCGACCACGTAGCTGCTCGGCAGAGTTGTAATGCCGAGACCCCCCGGGCAGCCGCCCAGGATGAGCCCACTTTCCTTGTGGAATGGGCCTTGACAGATTTTGGTTGTGGCAAGCCTGCCACAGAATGTGCAAGTTGAATCGTGCTACAAATCCAACGAGCAATCGTCTGCTTAGAAGCAGGAGCACCCAGCTTGTTGGGTGCATACAATATAAACAGCGAGTCAGACTTTCTGACTCCAGCCGTTCTTGAAATATATATTTTCAATGCCCGGACCACGTCCAACAACTTGGAATCCTCCAAATCGTTAGTAGCCGCAGGCACCACAATAGGCTGGTTCAGGTGAAACGCTGACACCACCTTAGGCAGAAAATGAGGACGCGTCCGCAGTTCTGCCCTGTCCGAATGGAAAATCAGATATGGGCTCTTATATGATAAAGCCGCTAATTCTGATACTCTCCTGGCTGAAGCCAGGGCCAGTAGCATGGTTACTTTCCATGTAAGATATTTCAACTCCACCGATTTGAGTGGCTCAAACCAATGGGATTTGAGAAAATCCAAAACTACATTAAGATCCCACGGTGCCACTGGGGGCACAACCGGGGGCTGTATATGTAGTACTCCTTTTACAAAAGTCTGGACTTCAGGAACTGAAGCCAATTCTTTCTGGAAGAAAATCGACAGGGCCGAAATTTGAACCTTAATGGACCCCAATTTGAGGCCCATAGACAATCCTGTTTGCAGGAAATGTAGGAATCGACCCAGTTGAAATTCCTCCGTGGGGGCCTTCCTGGCCTCACACCACGCAACATATTTTCTCCAAATGCGGTGATAATGTTGTGCAGTCACCTCCTTCCTGGCTTTTACCAGTGTAGGAATGACCTCTTCCGGAATGCCTTTTTCCCTTAGAATTCGGCGTTCAACCGCCATGCCGTCAAACGCAGCCGCGGTAAGTCTTGGAATAGACACGGTCCCTGCTGAAGCAGGTCCCGTCTTAGAGGTAGAGGCCACGGATCCTCCGTGAGCATCTCTTGAAGTTCCGGGTACCAAGTTCTTCTTGGCCAATCCGGAGCCACGAGTATCGTTCTTACTCCCCTTTGCCGTATAATTCTCAGTACTTTTGGTATGAGAGGCAGAGGAGGGAACACATACACTGACTGGAACACCCACGGTGTTACCAGAGCGTCCACAGCTATTGCCTGAGGGTCTCTTGACCTGGCGCAATACCTGTCCAGTTTTTTGTTGAGGCGGGACGCCATCATATCCACCTTTGGTTTTTCCCAACGGTTCACAATCATGTGGAAGACTTCTGGATGAAGTCCCCACTCTCCCGGGTGTAGATCGTGTCTGCTGAGGAAGTCTGCTTCCCAGTTGTCCACTCCCGGAATGAACACTGCTGACAGTGCTATCACATGATCTTCCGCCCAGCGAAGAATCCTTGCAGCTTCTGCCATTGCTGTCCTGCTTCTTGTGCCGCCCTGTCTGTTTACGTGGGCGACTGCCGTGATGTTGTCCGACTGGATCAACACCGGCTGACCCTGAAGCAGGGGTTTTGCCAGACTTAGAGCATTGTAAATCGCTCTTAGCTCCAGTATATTTATGTGAAAAGACATCTCCAGGCTTGACCATACTCCCTGGAAGTTTCTTCCCTGTGTGACCGCTCCCCAGCCTCTCAGACTGGCATCCGTGGTCACCAGGACCCAGTCCTGTATGCCGAATCTGCGGCCCTCTAACAGATGAGCACTCTGCAACCACCACAGAAGAGACACCCTTGTCCGTGGTGATAAGGTTATCCGCTGGTGCATCTGCAGATGCGATCCGGACCATTTGTCCAACAGATCCCACTGAAAAGTTTGTGCGTGGAATCTGCCGAATGGAATCGCTTCGTAAGAAGCCACCATCTTTCCCAGGACTCTTGTGCATTGATGCACAGACACTTTTCCTGGTTTTAGGAGGTTCCTGACAAGTTTGGATAACTCCTTGGCTTTCTCCTCCGGAAGAAACACCTTTTTCTGAACCGTGTCCAGAATCATTCCCAGGAACAGCAGACGTGTTGTCGGTGTCAACTGAGATTTTGGAAAATTCAGAATCCACCCGTGTTGTTGCAGCACTAATTGGGTTAGTGCTACTCCGTCCTCCAGCTGTTCTCTGGACCTTGCCCTTATCAGGAGATCGTCCAAGTAAGGGATAATTAATACGCCTCTTCTTCGAAGAAGAATCATCATTTCGGCCATTACCTTGGTAAAGACCCGAGGTGCCGTGGACGATCCAAACGGCAGCGTCTGAAACTGATAATGACAGTTTTGCACCACGACCCTGAGGTACCCTTGATGTGAAGGGCAAATTGGGACATGCAGGTAAGCATCCTTTATGTCCAGGGACACCATAAAGTCCCCTTCTTCCAGATTCGCTATCACTGCTCTGAGTGACTCCA
Organism: Pseudophryne corroboree; assembly: GCF_028390025.1. Taxonomy (NCBI): domain Eukaryota; kingdom Metazoa; phylum Chordata; class Amphibia; order Anura; family Myobatrachidae; genus Pseudophryne; species Pseudophryne corroboree. The sequence continues at coordinate 685,439,408 of NC_086444.1, forward strand.
TCTTGAATTTGAATTTCTGTATGTACAGGTTCAAAGATTTCAGATTTAGAATAGGTCTTACCGAGCCGTCCGGCTTCGGTACCACAAATAGCGTGGAGTAATACCCTTTTCCTTGTTGTAGGAGGGGTACCTTGACTATCACCTGCTGAGAAAACAGCTTGTGAATGGCTTCCTATACCGTCGCCCTGTCTGAGGGAGACGTTGGCAAAGCAGACTTTAGGAACCGGCGAGGGGGAGACTTCTCGAATTCCAACCTGTAACCCTGAGATACTACCTGCAGGATCCAGGGGTCCACCTGTGAGCAAGCCCACTGTGCGCTGAAATTCTTGAGTCGACCCCCCACCGCTCCTGAGTCCGCTTGTAAAGCCCCAGCGTCATGCTGAGGGCTTTGCAGAACCCTGGGAGGGCTTCTGTTCCTGGGCAGGGGCTGCTTGCTGTCCTCTCTTACCCCTTCCTCTGCCCCGGGGCAGATATGACTGTCCTTTTGCCCGCTTGTTCTTATAGGACCGAAAGGACTGCGGCTGAAAAGACGGTGTCTTTTTCTGTTGGGAGGGGGTCTGAGGTAAAAAGGTGGATTTTCCGGCAGTTGCCGTGGCCACCAGATCCGATAGACCGACGCCAAATAATTCCTCCCCTTTATACGGCAATACTTCCATATGTCGTTTAGAATCCGCATCACCTGACCACTGTCGCGTCCATAAACTTCTTCTGGCAGATATGGACATCGCATTTACTCTCGATGCCAGAGTGCAAATATTCCTCTGAGCATCTCGCATATAAAGAAAAGCATCCTTTAATTGCTCTATAGTCAATAAAATACTGTCCCTATCCAGGGTATCAATATTTTCAGTCAGGGAATCCGACCAGACCACCCCAGCACTGCACATCCAGGCTGAGGCGATGGCTGGTCGCAGTATAACACCAGTATGTGTGTATATACTTTTTAGGGTAGTTTCCAGCCTCCTATCAGCTGGATCCTTGAGGGCGGCCGTATCAGGAGACGGTAACGCCACTTGTTTTGATAAGCGTGTGAGCGCCTTATCCACCCTAGTGGGTGTTTCCCAGCGCGCCCTAACCTCTGGCGGGAAAGGGTATAATGCCAATAACTTTTTTGAAATTAGCACTTTTCTATCTGGGTTAACCCACGCTTCATCACATACATCATTCAATTCCTCTGATTCAGGAAAAACTACAGGTAGTTTTTTCACCCCCCACATAATACCCCTTTTTGTGGTACTTGCAGTATCAGAGATATGCAAAGCCTCCTTCATTGCCGTGATCATATAACGTGTGGCCCTACTTGAAAATACGTTTGTTTCTTCACCGTCGACACTAGATTCAGTGTCCGTGTCTGGGTCTGTGTCGACCGACTGAGGTAAAGGGCGTTTTACAGCCCCTGACGGTGTCTGAGACGCCTGGGCAGGTACCAACTGGTTTTCCGGCCGTCTCATGTCATCAACTGATTTTTGTAATGTGCTGACATTATCACGTAATTCCATAAACAAAGCCATCCATTCCGGTGTCGACTCCCTGGGGGGTGACATCACCATTATCGGCAATTGCTCTGCCTCCACACCAACATCGTCCTCATACATGTCGACACACACGTACCGACACACAGCAGACACACAGGGAATGCTCTTATCGAAGACAGGACCCCACTAGCCCTTTGGGGAGACAGAGGGAGAGTTTGCCAGCACACACCCAAGCGCTATAATATATATGGGAACAACCTTATATAAGTGTTGTATCCTTATAGCAGCTTAAATATATAAAATATCGCCAAAAAAAGTGCCCCCCCTCTCTGTTTTACCCTGTTTCTGTAGTGCAGTGCAGGGGAGAGTCCTGGGAGCCTTCCTCACAGCGGAGCTGAGCAGGAAAATGGCGGTGTGCTGAGGAGAATAAGCCCCGCCCCCTATTCCGGCGGGCTTTTCTCCCGGAGTTTGAGATATCTGGCAGGGGTTAAATACATCCATATAGCCTCAAGGGCTATATGTGATGTATTTTTTTAGCCATAAAAGGTATTATACATTGCTGCCCAGGGCGCCCCCAGCAGCGCCCTGCACCCTCTGTGACCTATGGTGTGAAGTGTGTGACAACAATGGCGCACAGCTGCAGTGCTGTGCGCTACCTTCATGAAGACTGAAAAGCCTTCTGCCGCCGGTTTCTGGACCTTCAATCTTCAGCATCTGCAAGGGGGGTCGGCGGCGCGGCTCCGGGACGAACCCCAGGGTGAGACCTGTGTTCCGACTCCCTCTGGAGCTAATGGTGTCCAGTAGCCTAAGAAGCCAATCCATCCTGCACGCAGGTGAGTTGAACTTCTCTCCCCTAAGTCCCTCGATGCAGTGAGCCTGTTGCCAGCAGGACTCACTGAAAATAAAAAACCTAAAAACTTTTTCTAAGCAGCTCCTTAAGAGAGCCACCTAGATTGCACCCTGCTCGGACGGGCACAAAAACCTAACTGAGGCTTGGAGGAGGGTCATAGGGGAGGAGCCAGTGCACACCACCTGATCCTAAAGCTTTATTTTTGTGCCCTGTCTCCTGCGGAGCCGCTATCCCCATGGTCCTGACGGAGTCCCCAGCATCCACTTAGGACGTCAGAGAAATATATATATATATATATATATCTCGCATCAATTACACACTGCATATAGAATTTATTAACCCTTCCAACCATTGTATTTAAAAAATTGTCTATCTATAGATTATCTTCTTATTTTATCTAGAAAAATAAAATATCTTTAATTCTTTTATTTTTATTCGTATAATTGTCTTTTGTTTAATAGCGCTGGGAGTAACCAAAATAATCTTTTCTGACTCTATAGGGCTAGTGGAAGCCCATATCTCCATAGCTGCTTTTTAAACATAAGGTTTTAGCGCAGTCCCCACCACACACTTCTAGTACATGTTATCCGGATCACCCGGGAGACTGTTGATAGCAAGAAAACTTGGCAACGTTGCAGTATCAGTAATGACATCACCATCATTCATGTAGGTGGAGTGCGTTCGCCCCAAACCAGTATCAAGTAGAGATGAGCGGGTTCGGTTCCTCGGAATCCGAACCCCCCCCGAACTTCACGCTTTTTACACGGGTCCGAGGCAGACTCGGATCTTCCCGCCTTGCTCGGCTAACCCGAGCGCGCCCGAATGTCATCATCCCGCTGTCGGATTCTCGCGAGGCTCGTATTCTATCGCGAGACTCGGATTCTATATAAGGAGCCGCGCGTCGCCGCCATTTTCACACGTGCATTGAGATTGATAGGGAGAGGACGTGGCTGGCGTCCTCTCCGTTTAGATAGAGAGTGAGACACTTGATTTACTGGAGCATTAGGAATTTAGGAGTACTCAGAGAGTGCAGAGTTTTGCTGATAGTTATACTAGTGGTGACCACCAGTTTTATTTATTATTTAATATAATCCGTTCTCTGCCTGAAAAAAAACGATACACAGTCACATACCATATCTGTGCTCAGCCTCAGTGTGCTGCATGATAATATCATCTATGTATATCTGACTGTGCTGAGTAGTGCTCACTGCTCACACAGCTTAATTGTGGGGGAGACTGGGGAGCAGTTATAGCAGGAGTACATATTTAACAGTGCACACTTTTGCTGCCAGAGTGCCAGTGTGACTGACCAGCAGTGACCACCAGTACATTGTCTGCCTGAAAAAGTTAAACACTCGTGTGGTGTTTTTTTTTTATTCTATAAACGCATTCTGCTGACAGTGTCCAGCAGGTCCGTCATTCATTATATTTCTATCTTCTTCATACTAGTAGTTTAGGAGTCTGCAGTGCTGACAGTGTCCAGCAGGTCCGTCATTATACAATATATACCTGTCCTGCAGTAGTGATATATATATATTTTTTATATCATTATCATCCAGTCTATACTAGCAGACGCGCAGTACGGTAGTCCACGGCTGTAGCTACCTCTGTGTCGGCAGTCGCTCGTCCATAATTGTATACCTACCTGTGGTGGTTTTTTTTTTTTCCATCTTCTTCATACTAGTAGTTTAGGAGTCTGCAGTGCTGACAGTGTCCAGCAGGTCCGTCATTATACAATATATACCTGTCCTGCAGTAGTGATATATATATATTTTTTATATCATTATCATCCAGTCTATACTAGCAGACGCGCAGTACGGTAGTCCACGGGTGTAGCTACCTCTGTGTCGGCAGTCGCTCGTCCATAATTGTATACCTACCTGTGGTGGGTTTATTTTTTTCCATCTTCTTCATACTAGTAGTTTAGGAGTCTGCAGTGCTGACAGTGTCCAGCAGGTCCGTCATTATACAATATATACCTGTCCTGCAGTAGTGATATATATATATTTTTTATATCATTATCATCCAGTCTATACTAGCAGACGCGCAGTACGGTAGTCCACGGCTGTAGCTACCTCTGTGTCGGCAGTCGCTCGTCCATAATTGTATACCTACCTGTGGTGGTTTTTTTTTCCCCCATCTTCTTCATACTAGTAGTTTAGGAGTCTGCAGTGCTGACAGTGTCCAGCAGGTCCGTCATTATACAATATATACCTGTCCTGCAGTAGTGATATATATATATTTTTTATATCATTATCATCCAGTCTATACTAGCAGACGCGCAGTACGGTAGTCCACGGCTGTAGCTACCTCTGTGTCGGCAGTCGCTCGTCCATAATTGTATACCTACTTGTGGTGTTTTTTTTTTCCCATCTTCTTCATACTAGTAGTTTAGGAGTCTGCAGTGCTGACAGTGTCCAGCAGGTCCGTCATTATACAATATATACCTGTCCTGCAGTAGTGATATATATATATTTTTTATATCATTATCATCCAGTCTATACTAGCAGACGCGCAGTACGGTAGTCCACGGCTGTAGCTACCTCTGTGTCGGCAGTCGCTCGTCCATAATTGTATACCTACCTGTGGTGGTTTTTTTTCCCCCCATCTTCTTCATACTAGTAGTTTAGGAGTCTGCAGTGCTGACAGTGTCCAGCAGGTCCGTCATTATACAATATATACCTGTCCTGCAGTAGTGATATATATATATTTTTTATATCATTATCATCCAGTCTATACTAGCAGACGCGCAGTACGGTAGTCCACGGCTGTAGCTACCTCTGTGTCGGCAGTCGCTCGTCCATAATTGTATACCTACCTGTGGTGTTTTTTTTTTCCCATCTTCTTCATACTAGTAGTTTAGGAGTCTGCAGTGCTGACAGTGTCCAGCAGGTCCGTCATTATACAATATATACCTGTCCTGCAGTAGTGATATATATATTTTTTTTATATCATTATCATCCAGTCTATACTAGCAGACGCGCAGTACGGTAGTCCACGGCTGTAGCTACCTCTGTGTCGGCAGTCGCTCGTCCATAATTGTATACCTACCTGTGGTTTTTTTTTTTCCATCTTCTTCATACTAGTAGTTTAGGAGTCTGCAGTGCTGACAGTGTCCAGCAGGTCCGTCATTATACAATATATACCTGTTGTCACAATCCTGACTGTAGGTTTTATATTTGGTGACTTACCCCTGCCATCTGTCCTGGATCCTGTGTCCTTTCACTCACGGAGTTAAACAGCTTGTCAGCACTATGAGTTTTCCTGAGTTCTCTGCCTGAGAGGTAATAGTTAATTAGCTCCACCTGTGGTGATCTCCTGTGTGAGGCTGAATTCAGTAATCTGAACTTTAGGTCTAAAAGCCAGCATCTTGTGTTTTGCAGAAGTCCAGGCTTCAGTGTTCTCTCGGCCTGCTAGGCCTCATTCTACATCACAGCCTTGGCTAGAGTAGTCACATGACAGTGTCTGTTCACCTGACCCAGACTTGTCCAATCCTCTGCCAGCCTGAGACTGTCTGCATCACCTAATCCTGCTCACCAATCATCAAGGACCAGGAAGTATAAATCAGGAGGCTGAGTTAGAATCTGGGCCAGTTCCTTGTGTCACACACAGCTATGTGTGAGCATTCTAGCTGGGCTCCCTAAGGTTGTGATCTCCAGAGCTCCCGTGCCTCAGCACCTCCGTGCCTCAGCACCTCCGTGCCTCAGCACCTCCGTGCTTCCAGCACCTCCGTGCTTCCAGCACCTCCGTGCCTCAGTACCTCCGTGCTTCCAGCACCTCCGTGCCTCAGTACCTCCGTGCCTCGGCACCTCCGTGCCTCGGCGCCTCAGTACATCAGTGCCTCAGCACCTCCGTGCCTCAGCACCTCCGTGCCTCAGCACCTCCGTGCCTCAGTACCTCCGTGCTTTCAGCACCTCCGTGCCTCAGTACCTCCGTGCTTCCAGCACCTCCGTGCCTCAGCATCTCCGTGCCTCAGCATCTCCGTGCTTCCAGCACCTCCGTGCCTCAGTACCTCCGTGCCTCAGTACCTCCGTGCTTCCAGCACCTCCGTGCCTCAGCATCTCCGTGCTTCCAGCACCTCCGTGCCTCAGCATCTCCGTGCTTCCAGCACCTCCGTGCCTCAGTACCTCCGTGCCTCAGCACCTCCGTGCTTCCAGCACCTCCGTGCCTCAGCATCTCCGTGCTTCGAGCACCTCCGTGCCTCAGCACCCCAGTGTCTCTACGCACCCCAGTGCCTCTACGCACCCCAGTGTCTCTAAGCATCTCAGTGTTTCTACGCACCCCAGTGTTTCTACGCACCCCAGTGTTTCCAAGCACCTCAGTGTCTCCAAGCACCTCAGTGTCTCCAAGCACCCCGTGCCCTTTTGTACCTGGTATTCTTCACTGTTTCATCAGTGCCTTTCCAGTTCTGTCTTTCAGGAGACCTTCAGCGTCCACACGTGCCTCCTGTCTGCCGACCTACTCCTGCATGAGGAGAACCTAGATTCGGCCATCTCTGCTGCGGTTCCTCTTCCCAGTCACCGGAAGAAACCCCGAGTCCACAACACTTCCAAACCAGGTCAGTGGTGGTATTCGTGTAGTCCTCCAGTCGCCCGCGCAGACTTCGCTAGCACCGGGTTCACAAAACCTTAGTCATGACAGTAGGAACTGGCCACATGGACCCGGCCGAAAGTGTTTGTCTGACGCAGGACCTCCTAAGCAATATCGCAGGACGCTTGGAAGGTCTGGAGTCGACTCAGCATCAATTGGCACAATGTCTGCAGCGTAGTTCTTTCTCCAGAGATTCTCTGACCTTCTGCACTAGGACTCCTGACCAACTGCAGATTTTCTACCAGATGTTATTACAGTTACAAGAACTTTTGTCTAGTATTCTTTCTGTGATGCCTGATCTCTTCAGGAATACTACCAACTCTGTTGATTCTGTTTTGTCCCAACCAGTTAATAGAGTCTCTTCCTCTGTGCAAGGAAAAGTTGTTCATCAGAGCTATCCACGGCCCAAGCTCTCTGAAGCTGAACGTCAGCGGCGTAGGGAGCTACACCTCTGTCTTTACTGTGGAAATTCCGGTCATTTTGTTAAAGACTGCATTCTTCGCAAGCCAGGGAATGGTGACAAATCTCAGTATCATAGTGCTCATGTCTACAAGTCATCCACAGTAGCCGATCCTGCTACTGCTGACGGGGGTATCAAGAAGGCTACTCTGAAAGAGACTCAAATTTATGACTGGGGTCCGGTGATTAAAAGCCCTTATTCCAAGTTGGGTGTCCAGAGAAGAATATTCAAGCCATTTAGAGTCACAGAGGAGTCAGAGTGTCCAGCCCCAGGAGGGGCGTCTTCAGAGTGTCCAGCCCCAGGAGGGGCGTCTTCAGAGTGTCCAGCCCCAGGAGGGGCGTCTTCAGAGTGTCCAGCCCCAGGAGGGGCGTCTTCAGAGTGTCCAGCCCCAGGAGGGGCGTCTTCAGAGTGTCCAGCCCCAGGAGGGGCGTCTTCAGAGTGTCCAGCCCCAGGAGGGGCGTCTTCAGAGTGTCCAGCCCCAGGAGGGGCGTCTTTGTCTTCAGCCCAAGGAGGGGCGTCTTTGTCTTCAGCCCAAGGAGGGGCGTCTTTGTCTTCAGCCCAAGGAGGGGCGTCTTTGTCTTCAGCCCAAGGAGGGGCGTCTGTCTTCAGCCCCAGTGAGGGGTTCAGAGAGTCTTCAGAGCGCTGCCCAGCCAGAGAGACTTCAGAGCGCTGCCCAGCCAGAGAGACTACAGAGCGCTGCCCAGCCAGAGAGACTACAGAGCGCTGCCCAGCCAGAGAGACTACAGAGCGCTGCCCAGCCAGAGAGACTACAGAGCGCTGCCCAGCCAGAGAGACTACAGAGCGCTGCCCAGCCAGAGAGACTACAGAGCGCTGCCCAGCCAGAGAGACTACAGAGCGCTGCCCAGCCAGAGAGACTACAGAGCGCTGCCCAGCCAGAGAGACTACAGAGCGCTGCCCAGCCAGAGAGACTACAGAGCGCTGCCCAGCCAGAGAGACTACAGAGCGCTGCCCAGCCAGAGAGACTACAGAGCGCTGCCCAGCCAGAGAGACTACAGAGCGCTGCCCAGCCAGAGAGACTACAGAGCGCTGCCCAGCCAGAGAGTCTACAGAGCGCTGCCCAGCCAGAGAGTCTACAGAGCGCTGCCCAGCCAGAGAGTCTACAGAGTGCTGCCCAGCCAGAGAGTCTACAGAGTGCTGCCCAGCCAGAGAGTCTACAGAGTGCTGCCCAGCCAGAGAGTCTACAGAGTGCTGCCCAGCCCCGTAAAGTGGGGGCTCTTGTTTCAGCCCAGCCCCGTGAAGTGGGGGCTCTTGTTTCAGCCCAGCCCCGTGAAGTGGGGGTTCTTGCCTCAGCCCAGATCCGTGAAGTGGGGGCTCTTGCCTCAGTTCAGCCCCGTGAAGAAGGGGCTCAGCCCGTCCCGGTTCCATCCGGTCCAGCGATACTCCAGGACCAGCCTGGTCAGTTTTCGTTGTCTCCAGCCAATTCAAGTGTTCTCAAATCCAATCCAGTCCTACTCGTCCAGCCAAAGCTTTCTCCAGTTTCAGCCTCTAACCTTTCGTCTGATGGTTTACCACCTATTTACTTTGATGGAGATTTATTGCAATATGCCGCTCTGGTTGAACAATTTCTCTCTCTGATGGAGTCTGATCCTTCAGGTGCAGTAACTCCTTCCAACGTTACTCGATATCTATTCCTGGCATTCAGAGGAAGAGCTTTGGAGTGGGCCAACAGGCTTTTTGAGAGGAATGATCCTGTGTTCCATGATTTACAGACGTTTAGTAATGCAGTCTTTAAAGAATTTACTCCAAAGCCCTCGGAATCTGACTCAGTTAAAAGATCATGCTCCAAAAAGAATCTCAGTTCGTCTTCATTCAAACTACAACAGTCTGATACAAAAGTAAGTTTGTGCAGTCCTGCCAAAGATAATCCAAGTATCTCCTTCCGTAAGAATCCGACCATTAAGGTTGGTCATGTAGGAGTCTCTCCTAGCCCAATACTAAGTTCTCCGCCAAAGAATTCAAAGCTACAGTGCACTTCTTGGTCATTTTCAAACTGTGTATCTAAAGGAGATTCGTATTTTCCGTTAGACTTGGACTCAGTCTCTGAATTTGATCCAGTTCATGATGCTACTTCTTTCAGGGGAGGTCCCATGTTTTCCAAGGAAGTTTTTTCTTTACAGGAGATTCCGCTCTCCCTGGTCAAAACCAAATGTTCCGGTAAGAAGAAGAGGCATCAACGAAGGTCCTAAATTCTTCTGTATGAATTTCTCAAGTTCCTCTAAGATTTAAGATGGGTGTCCGGAGTCCACCCTTGAAGAGGGGCATACTGTCACAATCCTGACTGTAGGTTTTATATTTGGTGACTTACCCCTGCCATCTGTCCTGGATCCTGTGTCCTTTCACTCACGGAGTTAAACAGCTTGTCAGCACTATGAGTTTTCCTGAGTTCTCTGCCTGAGAGGTAATAGTTAATTAGCTCCACCTGTGGTGATCTCCTGTGTGAGGCTGAATTCAGTAATCTGAACTTTAGGTCTAAAAGCCAGCATCTTGTGTTTTGCAGAAGTCCAGGCTTCAGTGTTCTCTCGGCCTGCTAGGCCTCATTCTACATCACAGCCTTGGCTAGAGTAGTCACATGACAGTGTCTGTTCACCTGACCCAGACTTGTCCAATCCTCTGCCAGCCTGAGACTGTCTGCATCACCTAATCCTGCTCACCAATCATCAAGGACCAGGAAGTATAAATCAGGAGGCTGAGTTAGAATCTGGGCCAGTTCCTTGTGTCACACACAGCTATGTGTGAGCATTCTAGCTGAGCTCCCTAAGGTTGTGATCTCCAGAGCTCCCGTATCTCAGCACCTCCGTGCCTCAGCACCTCCGTGCCTCAGTACCTCTGTGCTTCCAGCACCTCCGTGCCTCAGTACCTCCGTGCCTCGCACCTCCGTGCCTCGGCACCTCCGTGCCTCAGTACCTCCGTGCCTCAGCACCTCCGTGCCTCAGTACCTCCGTGCTTCCAGCACCTCCGTGCCTCAGCATCTCCGTGCTTCCAGCACCTCTGTGCCTCAGTACCTCCGTGCCTCAGCACCTCCGTGCCTCAGTACCTCCGTGCTTCCAGCACCTCCGTGCCTCAGCATCTCCGTGCTTCCAGCACCTCCGTGCCTCAGCACCCCAGTGTCTCTACGCACCCCAGTGTCTCTACGCACCCCAGTGTCTCTAAGCATCTCAGTGTTTCTACGCACCCCAGTGTTTCCAAGCACCTCAGTGTCTCCAAGCACCTCAGTGTCTCCAAGCACCCCGTGCCCTTTTGTACCTGGTATTCTTCACTGTTTCATCAGTGCCTTTCCAGTTCTGTCTTTCAGGAGACCTTCAGCGTCCACACGTGCCTCCTGTCTGCCGACCTACTCCTGCATGAGGAGAACCTAGATATGGCCATCTCTGCTGCGGTTCCTCTTCCCAGTCACCGGAAGAAACCCCGAGTCCACAACACTTCCAAACCAGGTCAGTGGTGGTATTCGTGTAGTCCTCCAGTCGCCCGCGCAGACTTCGCTAGCACCGGGTTCACAAAACCTTAGTCATGACACCTGTCCTGCAGTAGTGATATATATATATTTTTTATATCATTATCATCCAAGTCTATACTAGCAGACGCGCAGTACGGTAGTCCACGGCTGTAGCTACCTCTGTGTCGGCAGTCGCTCGTCCATAACTGTATACCTACCTGTGGTGGTTTTTTTTTTTTCTATCTTCTTCATACTAGTAGTTTAGGAGTCTGCAGTGCTGACAGTGTCCAGCAGGTCCGTCATTATACAATATATACCTGTCCTGCAGTAGTGATATATATATATTTTTTATATCATTATCATCCAGTCTATACTAGCAGACGCAGTACGGTAGTCCACGGCTGTAGCTACCTCTGTGTCGGCAGTCGCTCGTCATCCATAAGTATACTAGTATCCATTCATCTCCATTGTTTACCTGAGGTGCCTTTTAGTTGTGCCTATTAAAATATGGAGAACAAAAATGTTGAGGTTCCAAAAATAGGGAAAGATCAAGATCCACTTCCACCTCGTGCTGAAGCTGCTGCCACTAGTCATGGCCGAGACGATGAAATGCCATCAACATCGTCTGCCAAGGCCGATGCCCAATGTCATAGTACAGAGCATGTAAAATCCAAAACACAAAATATCAGTAAAAAAAGGACTCAAAAATCTAAAATAAAATCGTCGGAGGAGAAGTGTAAACTTGCCAATATGCCATTTACCACACGGAGTGGCAAGGAACGGCTGAGGCCCTGGCCTATGTTCATGGCTAGTGGTTCAGCTTCACATGAGGATGGAAGCACTCAGCCTCTCGCTAGAAAAAATAAGAATTTACTTACCGATAATTCTATTTCTCATAGTCCGTAGTGGATGCTGGGAACTCCGAAAGGACCATGGGGAATAGCGGCTCCGCAGGAGACTGGGCACAAAAGTAAAAGCTTTAGGACTAGCTGGTGTGCACTGGCTCCTCTCCCTATGACCCTCCTCCAAGCCTCAGTTAGGATACTGTGCCCGGACGAGCGTACACAATAAGGAAGGATTTTGAATCCCGGGTAAGACTCATACCAGCCACACCAATCACACCGTACAACCTGTGATCTGAACCCAGTTAACAGCATGATAACAGAGGAGCCTCTGAAAAGATGGCTCACAACAATAATAACCCGATTTTTGTAACTATGTACAAGTATTGCAGACAATCCGCACTTGGGATGGGCGCCCAGCATCCACTACGGACTATGAGAAATAGAATTATCGGTAAGTGAATTCTTATTTTCTCTGACGTCCTAGTGGATGCTGGGAACTCCGAAAGGACCATGGGGATTATACCAAAGCTCCCAAACGGGCGGGAGAGTGCGGATGACTCTGCAGCACCAATTGAGAGAACTCCAGGTCCTCCTCAGCCAGGGTATCAATTTTGTAGAATTTTACAAACGTATTTGCTCCTGACCAAGTAGCTGCTCGGCAAAGTTGTAAAGCCGAGATCCCTCGGGCAGCCGCCCAAGATGAGCCCATCTTCCTTGTGGAGTGGGCATTTACAGATTTTTGGCTGTGGCAGGCCTGCCACAGAATGTGCAAGCTGAATTGTACTACAAATCCAACGAGCAATAGTCTGCTTAGAAGCAGGAGCACCCAGCTTGTTGGGTGCATACAGGATAAACAGCGAGTCAGATTTTCTGACTCCAGCCGTCCTGGAAACATATATTTTCAGGGCCCTGACAACGTCTAGCAACTTGGAGTCCTCCAAGTCCGTAGTAGCCGCAGGCACCACAATAGGTTGGTTCAGGTGAAACGCTGAAACCACCTTAGGGAGAAACTGAGGACGAGTCCTCAATTCCGCCCTGTCCGAATGGAAAATCAGATAAGGGCTTTTACAGGATAAAGCCGCCAATTCTGACACGCGCCTGGCTCAGGCCAGGGCCAACAGCATGACCACTTCCCATGTGAGATATTTTAACTCCACAGATTTAAGTGGTTCAAACCAATGTGACTTTTTTGGAACCCTAAAACTACATTGAGATCCCAAGGTGCCACTGGAGGCACAAAAGGAGGCTGTATATGCAGTACCCCTTTTACAACGTCTGAACTTCAAGGACTGAAGCTAGTTCTTTTTGGAAGAAAATTGACAGGGCCGAAATTTGAACCTTAATGGACCCCAATTTCAGGCCCATAAACACTCCTGTTTGCAGGAAATGTAGGAATCGACCCAGTTGAATTTCCTCCGTCGGGCCTTACTGGCCTCGCACCACGCAACATATTTTCGCCAAATGTGGTGATGTTTTGCGGTTACATCCTTCCTGGCTTTGATCAGGATAGGGATGACCTCATCCGGAATGCCTTTTTTCCTTCAGGATCCGGCGTTCAACCGCCATGCCGTCAAACGCAGTCGCGGTAAGTCTTGGAACAGAAAGGGTCCTTGCTGAAGCAGGTCCCTTCTTAGAGGTAGAGGCCACGGATCCTCTGTGAGCATCTTTTGAAGTTCCGGTTACCAAGTCCTTCTTGGCCAATCCGGAGCCACGAATAGTGCTTACTCCTCTCCATCTTATCAATCTCAGTACCTTGGGTATGAGAGGCAGATGAGGGAACACATACACTGACTGGTACACCCACGGTGTTACCAAAGCGTCTACAGCTATTGCCTGAGGGTCCCTTGACCTGGCGCAATACCTGTCGAGTTTTTCCCAACGGTTTATAATCATGTGGAAGACTTCTGGGTGAAGTCCCCACTCTCCCGGGTGGAGGTTGTGTCTGCTGAGGAAGTCTGCTTCCCAGTTGTCCACTCCCGGAATTGCTGACAGTGCTATCACATGATTTTCCGCCCAGCGAAGAATCCTTGCAGCTTCTGCCATTGCCCTCCTGCTTCTTGTGCCACCCTGTCGGTTTACGTGGGTGACTGCCGTGATGTTGTCCGACTGGATCAACACCGGCTGACCTTGAAGCAGAGGTCTTGCTAAGCTTAGAGCATTGTAAATGGCCCTTAGCTTCAGGATATTTATGTGAAGTGATGTCTCCAGGCTTGACCATAAGCCCTGGAAATTCCTTCCCTGTGTGACTGCTCCCCAGCCTCGCAGGCTGGCATCCGTGGTCACCAGGACCCAGTCCTGAATGCCGAATCTGCGGCCCTCTAGAAGATGAGCACTCTGCAACCACCACAGGAGGTACACCCTTGTTCTTGGTGACAGGGTTATCCGCTGATGCATCTGAAGATGCGACCCGGACCATTTGTCCAGCAGGTCCCACTGGAAAGTTCTTGCGTGGAATCTGCCGAATGGGATTGCTTCGTAGGAAGCCACCATTTTACCCAGAACCCTTGTGCATTGATGCACTGAGACTTGGCTCGGTTTTAGGAGGTTCCTGACTAGCTCGGATAACTCCCTGGCTTTCTCCTCCGGGAGAAACACCTTTTTCTGGACTGTGTCCAGGATCATCCCTAGGAACAGAAGACGAGTCGTCGGAACCAGCTGCGATTTTGGAATATTGAGAATCCAATCGTGCTGCCGCAACACTACCTGAGATAGTGCTACACCGATCTCCAACTGTTCCCTGGATCTTACCCTTATCAGGGAATCGTCCAAGTAAGGGATAACTAAAATTCCCTTCCTTCGAAGGAATATCATCATTTCGGCCATTACCTTGGTAAAGACCCGGGGTGCCGTGGACCATCCATACGGCAGCGTCTGAACTGATAGTGACAGTTCTGTACCATAAACCTGAGGTACCCTTGGTGAGAAGGGTAAATTTGGACATGAAGGTAAGCATCCTTGATGTCCCGAGACATCATGTAGTCCCCTTCTTCCAGGTTCGCAATCACTGCTCTGAGTGACTCAATCTTGAATTTGAACCTCTGTATGTAAGTGTTCAAAGATTTTAGATTTAGAATCGGTCTCACCGAGCCCGTCCGGCTTCGGCACCACAACAGTGTGGAATAATACCCCGTTCCCTGTTGCAGGAGGGGTACCTTGATTATCACCTGCTGGGAATACAGCTTGTGAATGGCTTCCAAAACTGTCTCCCTGTCAGAAGGAGACCTCGGTAAAGCCGACTTTAGGAAACGGCGAGGGGGAGACGTCTCGAATTCCAATTTGTACCCCTGAGATATCACCTGAAGGATCCAGGGGTCTACTTGCGAGTGAGCCCACTGCGCGCTGAAATTCATTGAGACGGGCCCCCCACCGTGCCTGATTCTGCTTGTAAAGCCCCAGCGTCATACTGAGGGCTTGGCAGAGGCGGGAGAGGGTTTCTGTTCCTGGGAACTGGCTGATTTCTGCAGCCTTTTTCCTCTCCCTCTGTCACGGGGCAGAAATGAGGAACCTTTTGCCCGCTTGTCCATGAAAAGACTGCGCCTGATAATACGGCGTCTTCTCATGTTGAGAGGCGACCTGGGGTACAAACGTGGATTTTCCAGCTGTTGCCGTGGCCACCAGGTCTGAAAGACCGACCCCAAATAACTCCTCCCCTTAATAAGGCAATACTTCCAAATGCCGTTTGAAATCCGCATCACCTGACCACTGTCGTGTCCATAACCCTCTACTGGTAGAAATGGACAACGCACTTAGACTTGATGCCAGTCGGCAAATAGTCCGCTGTGCATCACGCATATATAGAAATGCATCTTTTAAATGCTCTATAGGTAAAAATATACTGTCCCTATCTAGGGTATCAATATTTTCAGTCAGGGAATCCGACCACGCCAACCCAGCACTGCCCATCCAGGCTGAGGCGATTGCTGGTCGCAGTATAACACCAGTATGTGTGTAAATACATTTTAGGATACCCTCCTGCTTTCTATCAGCAGGATCCTTAAGGGCGGCCATCTCAGGAGAGGGTAGAGCCCTTACAAGCGTGTGAGCGCTTTATCCACCCTAGTGGGTGTTTCCCAACGCACCCTAACCTCTGGCGGGAAAGGATATAATGCCAATAACATTTTAGAAATTATCAGTTGTTATCGGGGGAAACCCACGCATCATCACACACCTCATTTAATTTCTCAGATTCAGGAAAACTACAGGTAGTTTTTCCTCACCGAACATAATACCCCTTTTTGGTGGTACTCGTATTATCAGAAATGTGTAAAACATTTTTCATTGCCTCAATCATGTAACGTGTGGCCCTACTGGAAGTCACATTTGTCTCTTCACCGTCGACACTGGAGTCAGTATCCGTGTCGGCGTCTATATCTGCCATCTGAGGTAACGGGCGCTTTAGAGCCCCTGACGGCCTATGAGACGTCTGGACAGGCACAAGCTGAGTAGCCGGCTGTCTCATGTCAACCACTGTCTTTTATACAGAGCTGACACTGTCACGTAATTCTTCCAACAGTTCATCCACTCAGGTGTCGACCCCCTAGGGGGTGACATCACTATTACAGGCAATCTGCTCCGTCTCCACATCATTTTTCTCCTCATACATGTCGACACAAACGTACCGACATATAGCACACACACAGGGAATGCTCTGATAAGAGGACAGGACCCCACTAGCCCTTTGGGGAGACAGAGGGAGAGTTTGCCAGCACACACCAGAGCGCTATATATATATACAGGGATAACCTTATATAAGTGTTTTTCCCCTTATAGCTGCTGTATCTTTAATACTGCGCGTAATTAGTGCCCCCCCCACTCTTTTTTAACCCTTTCTGTAGTGTAGTGACTGCAGGGGAGAGCCAGGGAGCTTCCCTCCAACGGAGCTGTGAGGGAAAATGGCGCCAGTGTGCTGAGGAGATAGGCTCCGCCCCTTTATCGGCGGCCTTATCTCCCGTTTTTCTATGTATTCTGGCAGGGGTTAAATGCATCCATATAGCCCAGGAGCTATATGTGATGTATTTTTTTGCCATCTAAGGTATTTTTATTGCGTCTCAGGGCGCCCGCCCCCAGCACCCTCAGTGACCGGAGTGTGAAGTGTGCTGAGAGCAATGGCGCACAGCTGCGGTGCTGTGCGCTACCTTATTGAAGACAGGACGTCTTCTGCCGCCGATTTTCCGGACCTCTTCTGCTCTTCTGGCTCTGTAAGGGGGACGGCGGCGCGGCTCTGGGACCCATCCATGGCTGGGCCTGTGATCGTCCCTCTGGAGCTAATGTCCAGTAGCCTAAGAAGCCCAATCCACTCTGCACGCAGGTGAGTTCGCTTCTTCTCCCCTTAGTCCCTCGATGCAGTGAGCCTGTTGCCAGCAGGACTCACTGAAAATAAAAAACCTAATTTAAACTTTTACTCTAAGCAGCTCAGGAGAGCCACCTAGATTGCACCCTTCTCGTTCGGGCACAAAAATCTAACTGAGGCTTGGAGGAGGGTCATAGGGGGAGGAGCCAGTGCACACCAGCTAGTCCTAAAGCTTTTACTTTTGTGCCCAGTCTCCTGCGGAGCCGCTATTCCCCATGGTCCTTTCGGAGTTCCCAGCATCCACTAGGACGTCAGAGAAATGAAAAGACTTAAGCTGGCAAAAGCACAGCAAAGAACTGTGCGTTCTTCGAAATCACAAATCCACAAGGAGAGTCCAATTGTGTCGGTTGCGATGCCTGACCTTCCCAACACTGGACGTGAAGAGCATGCGCCTTCCACCATTTGCACGCCCCCTGCAAGTGCTGGAAGGAGCACCCGCAGTCCAGTTCCTGATAGTCAGATTGAAGATGTCAGTGTTGAAGTACACCAGGATGAGGAGGATATGGGTGTTGCTGGCGCTGGGGAGGAAATTGACCAGGAGGATTCTGATGGTGAGGTGGTTTGTTTAAATCAGGCACCCGGGGAGACACCTGTTGTCCGTGGGAGGAATATGGCCATTGACATGCCTGGTGAAAATACCAAAAAAATCAGCTCTTCAGTGTGGAAGTATTTCAACAGAAATGCGGACAACATTTGTCAAGCCGTGTGTTGCCTTTGTCAAGCTGTAATAAGTAGGGGTAAGGACGTTAACCACCTCAGAACATCCTCCCTTATACGTCACCAGCAGCGCATTCATCATAAGTCAGTGACAAGTTCAAAAACTTTGGGCGACAGCGGAAGCAGTCCACTGACCAGTAAATCCCTTCCTCTTGTAACCAAGCTCACGCAAACCACCCCACCAACTCCCTCAGTGTCAATTTCCTCCTTATCCCAGGAATGCCAATAGTCCTGCAGGCCATGTCACTGGCAATTCTGTCGAGTCCTCTCCTGCCTGGGATTCCTCCGATGCATCCTTGCGTGTAACACCTACTGCTGTTGGCGCTGCTGGGAGTCGATGGTCATCCCAGAGGGGAAGTCGTAAGACCACTTTTACTACTTCCACCAAGCAATTGACTGTCCAACAGTCCTTTGCGAGGAAGATGAAATATCACAGCAGTCATCCTGCTGCAAAGCGGATAACTGAGGCCTTGGCATCCTGGGCGGTGAGAAACGTGGTTCCGGTATCCATCATTACTGCAGAGGCAACTAGAGACTTGTTGGAGGTACTGTGTCCCCGGTACCAAATACCATCTAGGTTCCATTTCTCTAGGCAGGCGATACCGAAAATGTACACAGACCTCAGAAAAAGACTCACCAGTGTCCTAAAAAATGCAGTTGTACCCAATGTCCACTTAACCACGGACATGTGGACAAGTGGAGCAGGGCAGACTCAGGACTATATGACTGTGACAGCCCACTGGGTAGATGTATGGACTCCCGCCGCAAGAACAGCAGCAGCGGCACCAGTAGCAGCATCTCGCAAACGCCAACTATTTCCTAGGCAGGCTACGCTTTGTATCACCGCTTTCCAGAATACGCACACAGCTAAAAACCTCTTACGGCAACTGAGGAAGATCATCGCAGAATGGCTTACCCCAATTGGACTCTCCTGTGGATTTGTGGCATCGGACAACGCCAGCAATATTGTGTGTGCATTAAATATGGGCAAATTCCAGCACGTCCCATGTTTTGCACATACCTTGAATTTGGTGGTGCAGAATTATTTAAAAAACGAGAGGGGTGTGCAAGAGATGCTGTCGGTGGCCAGAAGAATTGCGGGACACTTTCGGCGTACAGGCACCACGTACAGAAGACTGGAGCAACACCAAAAACGCCTGAACCTGCCCTGCCATCATCTGAAGCAAGAAGTGGTAACGAGGTGGAATTCAACCCTCTATATGCTTCAGAGGTTGGAGGAGCAGCAAAAGGCCATTCAAGCCTATACAACTGAGCACGATATAGGAGGTGGAATGCACCTGTCTCAAGCGCAGTGGAAAATGATTTCAACGTTGTGCAAGGTTCTGCAACCTTTTGAACTTGCCACACGTGAAGTCAGTTCAGACACTGCCAGCCTGAGTCAGGTCATTCCCCTCATCAGGCTTTTGCAGAAGAAGCTGGAGACATTGAAGGAGGAGCTAACACAGAGCGATTCCGCTAGGCATGTGGGACTTGTGGATGGAGCCCTTAATTCGCTTAACAAGGATTCACGGGTGGTCAATCTGTTGAAATCAGAGCACTACATTTTGGCCACCGTGCTCGATCCTAGATTTAAAACCTACCTTGGATCTCTCTTTCCGGCAGACACAAGTCTGCAGGGGTTGAAAGACCTGCTGGTGAGAAAATTGTCAAGTCAAGCGGAACGCGACCTGTCAACATCTCCTCCTTCACATTCTCCCGCAACTGGGGGTGCGAGGAAAAGGCTCAGAATTCCGAGCCCACCCGCTGGCGGTGATGCAGGGCAGTCTGGAGCGACTGCTGATGCTGACATCTGGTCCGGACTGAAGGACCTGACAACGATTACGGACATGTCGTCTACTGTCACTGCATATGATTCTCTCCCCATTGAAAGAATGGTGGAGGATTATATGAGTGACCGCATCCAAGTAGGCACGTCAGACAGTCCGTACGTATACTGGCAGGAAAAAGAGGCAATTTGGAGGCCCTTGCACAAACTGGCTTTATTCTACCTAAGTTGCCCTCCCACAAGTGTGTACTCCGAAAGAGTGTTTAGTGCCGCCGCTCACCTTGTCAGCAATCGGCGTACGAGGTTACTTCCAGAAAATGTGGAGAAGATGATGTTCATTAAAATGAATTATAATCAATTCCTCCATGGAGACATTCACCAGCAGCAATTGCCTCCACAAAGTACACAGGGAGCTGTGATGGTGGATTCCAGTGGGGACGAATTGATAATCTGTGAGGAGGGGGATGTACACGGTGATGAATCGGAGGATGATGATGAGGTGGACGTCTTGCCTCTGTAGAGCCAGTTTGTGCAAGGAGAGATTAATTGCTTCTTTTTTGGTGGGGGTCCAAACCAACCCGTCATTTCAGTCACAGTCGTGTGGCAGACCCGGTCACTGAAATGATGGGTTGGTTAAAGTGTGCATGTCCTGTTTATACAACATAAGGGTGGGTGGGAGGGCCCAAGGACAATTCCATCTTGCACCTCTTTTTTCTTTCATTTTTCTTTGCGTCATGTGCTGTTTGGGGAGTGTTTTTTGGAAGGGCCATCCTGCCTGACACTGCAGTGCCACTCCTAGATGGGCCAGGTGTTTGTGTCGGCCACTTGGGTCGCTGAGCTTAGTCACACAGCTACCTCATTGCGCCTCTTTTTTTCTTTGCGTCATGTGCTGTTTGGGGAGTGTTTTTTTGAAGGGCCATCCTGCGTGACACTGCAGTGCCACTCCTAGATGGGCCAGGTGTTTGTGTCGGCCACTAGGGTCGCTTAGCTTACTCACACAGCTACCTCATTGCGCCTCTTTTTTTTCTTCTTTGCGTCATGTGCTGTTTGGGGAGTATTTTTTGGAAGGGCCATCCTGCCTGACACTGCAGTGCCACTCCTAGATGGGCCAGGTGTTTGTGTCGGCCACTTGGGTCGCTGAGCTTAGTCACACAGCTACCTCATTTGCGTCATGTGCTGTTTGGGGAGTATTTTTTGGAAGGGCCATCCTGCCTGACACTGCAGTGCCACTCCTAGATGGGCCAGGTGTTTGTGTCGGCCACTTGGGTCGCTGAGCTTAGTCACACAGCTACCTCATTGCGCCTCTTTTTTTTCTTCTTTGCGTCATGTGCTGTTTGGGGAGTATTTTTTGGAAGGGCCATCCTGCGTGACACTGCAGTGCCACTCCTAGATGGGCCAGGTGTTTGTGTCGGCCACTTGGGTCGCTGAGCTTAGTCATCCAGCGACCTCGGTGCAAATTTTAGGACTAAAAATAATATTGTGAGGTGTGAGGTGTTCAGAATAGACTGAAAATGAGTGTAAATTATGGTTATTGAGGTTAATAATACTTTGGGATCAAAATGACCCCCAAATTCTATGATTTAAGCTGTTTTTTAGGGTTTTTTGAAAAAACACCCGAATCCAAAACACACCCGAATCCGACAAAAAAAATTCGGTGAGGTTTTGCCAAAACGCGTTCGAACCCAAAACACGGCCGCGGAACCGAACCCAAAACCAAAACACAAAACCCGAAAAATTTCCGGTGCACATCTCTAGTATCAAGTACTTCACTCTTAGGCAGGTTGGGTAACACACATATGGGAACAAAGTCCCCTATCACCACCTCATGGTAAGGTGCCTGTGGACAGACAGAGTTACATTCTAGCACACTGGTCGGGGTGGCACAGGACACATTGTTGCATACAGCCTTCAACCCAACTACTGATACAGGTGGAACATAATCTAACTGCACCCCACACAACTCTATATCAGGGCATGCACTTTCTGACAGAATAGTTTCAGCCCTGTGTAACAGTTATTTTCTAGTACACACTGGTTGGTAACATTCTCAGCATCACATACATTGGCATTAATGTTGTGCGGATCAGCAGGTGTCCCCTGAGGAAAGGAAGGGTTAGTTCCTGCAGCAATACAGTTCATTTCACGGGTATTATCACAAGTCTCTATCACAGTAGAAAATGCAGAATGTTCACGGGGCACTACATTTTTACCCAGAGTCACTTATGTGCAAGATCCAGCAGTATCACATAGCATTACAGGCACTATACACAGAGTAACACCATTGCAAGGTTTAGCATCATCACATACTACCTGAGATGATTCACTTTTTTCCAGACTTCAAAATGTCAGGCACAGATTGTGCTATCAATTGTCCAAAGTCAGTTCTCAAGAACACACTCTTGGGAATAATATCCGGCACTCCCACCTCTCTTATCGACATAGCTTCCTACACAATCGGGTTCTCCTGAAAATCAGCCTCTTCCAGCTGCAAATTCTGCACAGACGATGGTAATATGCTGTTTGCACCAACAGCTCCTCCCAGTAGTACACTGCACTTTGGGATGCGAAAAATCCGTATAATAGTCCACACTGACTGTAGATCTTGGGGGTACCTGTTCCTCTTGCGGTACCCCTGCAGGCTGGACTACTGCTTCTTCCGCTGATAAAAGAAGCTTTCGTAGACGTGGTCTTTCATCATCCACTCTGCGACACTGCTCGTACCAGAATGGGGTATCGAGCTTCCTCAATTTGCGTGCCTCTCTCCATGCGTCTTCAAAACATTCCTACAGCTCACGCAGCATGTACCCAGGCCTCATCTCGGGACCTGACCACAGAAGTGTGGATCGATACTGGCTGAAGGCATGGCACTCACTCTCCTCTGCCCACCAGACCTGCCACAGCATCTTGCTGCGGGTATTGTCACGGCAGGCGAGACACTGCAGCTGACATTCTTTAATTAGCTCCTCCGTACTCATCCTGGAAACAGGTCAGCTGGGTTTACAGCAGCATACCCCCCCCTTGGGCTTCAGAGGCTGTCTCGGATGGTTGCCTTGCAGCCTCTCCGGCCGCAGCACTCTCTGCCGTCTCCTTGTTACTGGCAGAGTGGTCAGACCTCGGTCTGTTATATTGTCCAAGTTCCCATAGTCAGTCATACTAGGGACTGGTTTCAGGCAAGGTTTAACGGTGACCTCCCTGGTCTCATGGTATCACAAGCACTTTCTTGCCGTGATGCAATTTGAAGCTTACATTCTCTCTGTCGGTTTTCAGAACTCTTTCCTGCCATAGAACTCTCACTCTGCACCAGGTGTGCAGCACTGGCAGGCTCGCTCTCTCTCCTCTTGTGCACTGGAACACTTTCTCCCTGTCCAGCACGCAGCTCCGACAGTTTCCAGGAATGGGGGAATAAGATCCACATTTCAGGCAGCCACATCAGGGCCTCACATCGAAAACACAGTCCACATCAGAATCCAGCGTCGCACTATTACTTCCCGCAGTACATAATAGTCCAGTACGCAATACATCTCCTACGGTCTTAGCAGCCCAGGCTGATGCATCATTCCCACTCACAGGTTTGCAGCAATGATGATGCTCTGTATCTTTCCCATACTTGATATCAGTCTGCGAATATTTATCCAAGGTCATATGCACAGGCCTCATGTCAATAACAGAGTCCACATCAGAAATCAGCATGGCACCATTACTTCCCGCAGTACGTAACAGTCCAGAGCGCAACACATTTCCTACTGCCTCAGCAGCCCAAGACGATGCATCATTCCCACACACAGATTTGCCATCCTCCATCAGATGCTTAGACTTAGTCATCTTTGATCTCATTTTCGTCAAAAAAAATTAATAGAAAAGAAAAACAAGAGAAGGGGAGGGGAACAGAGATTGCCACTCACAGTGTGAAGTTTAAAATGATAGTAAAGCTCTGAGTTCTGATTCTGGTGAAGTAGGTGTTCCGCTCACGGAATTATTACCACATTCACATTAGTTCTTAAATAAAAACAAACAATTATCATCCCACCGCTGCCGGCCAATTCTACAAATATGCCAATTCGAGAATTGCCACATGCGACGTGCGGGTCACTTTGGACACCCAGGATTAAACAAAAACCTTAGCTGCCACCAGCAAGAGGACTTTAGCGACTGAACGCAAGGTAGCCTTCGCTTTTACCTGTCACATACACACACTCAAAACTTAGAAAAGTAGGTAGACATGAGCCACATGGGCCCCGGTTCATAAGATTCACAGAATCAGAACTAAAATTAGATATTTAATTTCAAGAATACTTCAGAGCTTTAGTTACAAAAAGGTTACAAAGATTAAGAATATAAAATAAAACAACCAGAATACAGCAATCTCAACAAATGAAAAGAAATAAAAAATACAGAAAACCTAACTCACTTACTCAAACGAACTTAGGTGTTTCTGCTGTGGGGGAGTTTCACAGCATAACTTCCATCATTAAGTCGCCAAGAGATGCACTTTGTGTCTCAATGTGAAAGACAGATATAGGGGGTCAATCCGAGTTGATCGCTCGCTAGCTGTTTTTAGCAGCCGTGCAAACGCTATGCCGCCTCCTACTGGGAGTGTATTGTAGCTTAGCAGAAGTGCGAACGAAAGGTTCGCAGAGTGGCTACAAAAAAAAATTGTGCAGATTCAGAGTAGCTCCAGACCTACTCAGCGCTTGCGATCACTTCAGACTGTTCAGTTCCTGTTTTGACGTCACAAACATGCCCTGCGTTCTCCCAGCCACGCCTGCGTTTTTCCAAACACTCCTTGAAAACGGTCAGTTGACACCCAGAAACGCCCACTTCATGTCACTCTGCGGCGGCCATTGCGACAGAAAAGCTTCGCTAGACCTTGTGTGAAAATACATCGGCCGTTGTGAAAGTACGTCACGCGTGCGCATTGCGCCGAATACGCATGCGCAGAAGTGCCGCTTTTTTTTGCATCATCACTGCGCAGCAAACATTTTAAGCTAGCGATCAACTCGGAATGACCCCCATAGTCCCCAGCAGGCCCCCTCCCTTGCGATTTTTTTAAACTACTTCCCTGCTGGACACTAAACATACACCATTTTTACATACTTGGTGCTTGGCAAAAGGCAGGGGGTGTAGGCCAAAGGCATAATGTAGGAATCTCTTTCAAAGAGAGTGAGGTCTGGGCTCTGGGTGTCACATCTTCCTAAGAGTGGAGTTGTGGATTTGAAGTTTTAGAGGTTTACGACATTAGCCAGGAAATAGGATTCCTGAACATTCCAATCAGGACATTTGGTCACACTTCCCTAGTCTGTTTATAGAGCCCCCCCTGTTGACATAACAAACAAATTGGGCTTATCAGACCTCAATGTCCAGAGCTTTGCCCTATCTGCTTTTGATGTAGAAATGCACTCCCCTTTTACAACTTCATGTCAGGGTCCCAGGCCACAGATTGTTGTCCAAAATATAAATTTACAACGGAGGTCAGCTCACAGGAGAAATTGTGATTTCCCGGATATCTCCCTCTTATCAGTATTTAAACCTCTGGTCTGGTCATTGCACATGGCTTTCATCCCACTTTATGGTCTGCAGATCTCCCCCAGCCTAGATGTATGGAGGTTAAACGCAGAACATTGCCTGTCAGCCATTTTGGCACATCTACGCTGAAGGAATAGAAAATTAAATATATAGTCACTTGAAAAATAAGAATTTACTTACCGATAATTCTATTTCTCGTAGTCCGTAGTGGATGCTGGGGACTCCGTCAGGACCATGGGAATAGCGGCTCCGCAGGAGACAGGGCACAAAAGTAAAAGCTTTAGGATCAGGTGGTGTGCACTGGCTCCTCCCCCTATGACCCTCCTCCAAGCCTCAGTTAGGATACTGTGCCCGGACGAGCGTACACAATAAGAAAGGATTTTGAATCCCGGGTAAGACTCATACCAGCCACACCAATCACACTGTACAACCTGTGATCTGAACCCAGGTAACAGCATGATAACAGCGGAGCCTCTGAAAAGATGGCTCACAACAATAATAACCCGATTTTTGTAACAATAACTATGTACAAGTATTGCAGACAATCCGCACTTGGGATGGGCGCCCAGCATCCACTACGGACTACGAGAAATAGAATTATCGGTAAGTAAATTCTTATTTTCTCTAACGTCCTAAGTGGATGCTGGGGACTCCGTCAGGACCATGGGGATTATACCAAAGCTCCCAAACGGGCGGGAGAGTGCGGATGACTCTGCAGCACCGAATGAGAGAACTCCAGGTCCTCCTCAGTCAGGGTGTGCCCCTGACCAAGTATCAGCTCGGCAAAGTTGTAAAGCCGAGAGCCCTCGGGCAGCCGCCCAAGATGAGCCCACCTTCCTTGTGAAAATAAGAATTTACTTACCGATAATTCTATTTCTCGGAGTCCGTAGTGGATGCTGGGGTTCCTGAAAGGACCATGGGGGGAATAGCGGCTCCGCAGGAGACAGGGCACAAAAAAGTAAAGCTTTACTAGGTCAGGTGGTGTGCACTGGCTCCTCCCCCCATGACCCTCCTCCAGACTCCAGTTAGGTACTGTGCCCGGACGAGCATACACAATAAGGGAGGCATTTTGAATCCCGGGTAAGACTCATACCAGCCACACCAATCACACCGTACAACTTGTGATCTAAACCCAGTTAACAGTATGACAACAGAAAGGGCCTCTTAAAGATGGCTCCTTAACAATAACCCGAATTAGTTAACAATAACTATGTACAAGTATTGCAGATAATCCGCACTTGGGATGGGCGCCCAGCATCCACTACGGACTCCGAGAAATAGAATTATCGGTAAGTAAATTCTTATTTTCTCTATCGTCCTAAGTGGATGCTGGGGTTCCTGAAAGGACCATGGGGATTATACCAAAGCTCCCAAACGGGCGGGAGAGTGCGGATGACTCTGCAGCACCGAATGAGAGAACTCCAGGTCCTCCTTTGCCAGGGTATCAAATTTGTAAAATTTTACAAACGTGTTCTCCCCCGACCACGTAGCTGCTCGGCAGAGTTGTAATGCCGAGACCCCTCGGGCAGCCGCCCAAGATGAGCCCACCTTCCTTGTGGAGTGGGCTTTTACAGTTTTAGGCTGTGGCAGGCCTGCCACAGAATGTGCAAGTTGAATTGTGTTACAAATCCAACGAGCAATCGACTGCTTAGAAGCAGGTGCGCCCAACTTGTTGGGTGCATACAATATAAACAGCGAGTCAGATTTTCTGACTCCAGCCGTCCTTGCAATGTATATTTTTAAGGCTCTGACAACGTCCAACAACTTGGAGTCCTCCAAGTCGCTAGTGGCCGCAGGCACCACAATAGGTTGGTTCAGATGAAATGCTGATACCACTTTAGGGAGAAAATGCGGACGAGTCCGCAGTTCTGCCCTATCCGAATGGAAGATTAGATAAGGACTTTTATAAGATAAAGCCGCCAATTCAGATACTCTCCTGGCAGAGGCCAGGGCTAGTAACATAGTCACTTTCAATGTGAGATATTTCAAATCCACCTTTTTCAATGGTTCAAACCAATGGGATTTGAGGAAATCTAAAACTACATTTAGATCCCACGGTGCCACCGGAGGCACCACAGGAGGCTGTATATGCAGTACTCCCTTGACAAAAGTCTGGACCTCAGGGACAGAGGCCAATTCTTTTTGGAAGAATATTGACAGGGCCGAAATTTGAACCTTAATGGATCCCAATTTGAGACCCATAGATAATCCTGATTGCAGGAAATGTAGGAAACGACCCAGTTGGAATTCCTCCGTCGGAACCCTCCGATCCTCGCACCACGCTACATATTTTCGCCAAATGCGGTGATAATGTTTCACGGTGACTTCCTTCCGTGCCTTAATCAAGGTAGGAATGACTTCTTCTGGAATGCCTTTCCCTTTTAGGATCTGGCGTTCAACCGCCATGCCGTCAAACGCAGCCGCGGTAAGTCTTGAAAAAGACAGGGACCCTGCTGTAGCAGGTCCCTTCTCAGAGGTAGAGGCCACGGTTCGTCCGTGAGCATCTCTTGAAGTTCCGGATACCAAGTCCTTCTCGGCCAATCCGGAACCACTAGTATTGTTCTTACTCTTCTTTGCCGTATGATCTTCAATACCTTTGGTATGAGCGGCAGAGGAGGAAACACATACACTGACTGGTAGACCCAAGGAGTTACCAGTGCGTCCACAGCTATTGCCTGTGGATCTCTTGACCTGGCGCAATATTTGTCCAGTTTCTTGTTGAGGCGAGACGCCATCATGTCTACAATTGGTCTTTCCCAACGGTCTATTAACATGTTGAAGACTTCTGGATGTAGACCCCACTCTCCCGGATGAAGATCGTGTCTGCTGAGGAAGTCTGCTTCCCAGTTGTCCACGCCCGGGATGAACACTGCTGACAGTGCTATCACGTGATTCTCCGCCCAGCGAAGAATCTTGGCAGCTTCTGCCATTGCACTCCTGCTTCTTGTGCCGCCCTGCCTGTTTACATGGGCGACCGCCGTGATGTTGTCCGACTGAATCAACACCGGCTTTCCTTGCAGGAGAAGTTCCGCCTGGCTTAGAGCATTGTAGATTGCTCTTAGTTCCAGAATGTTTATGTGAAGAGACTTTTCCAGACTCGTCCATACTCCCTGGAAGTTTCTTCCTTGTGTGACTGCTCCCCAGCCTCTCAGGCTGGCGTCCGTGGTCACCAGGATCCAATCCTGAATGCCGAATCTGCGGCCTTCTAATAGGTGAGCCTTCTGCAACCACCACAGAAGTGACACCCTTGTCTTTGGTGACAGGGTTATTCGCAGGTGCATCTGCAGATGCGACCCTGACCATTTGTCCAACAGATCCCTTTGGAATATTCTTGCATGGAATCTGCCGAATGGAATTGCTTCGTAAGAAGCCACCATTTTTCCCAGGACTCTTGTGCATTGATGTACTGACACTTTTCCTGGTTTTAGGAGGTTCCTGACCAGATCGGATAACTCCTTGGCTTTTTCCTCTGGAAGGAAAACCTTTTTCTGAACCGTGTCCAGAATCATTCCTAGGAACAGCAGACGAGTTGTCGGGATTAAATGGGATTTTGGAATATTCAGAATCCACCCGTGTTGTCTTAGCACCTCTTGAGATAGTGCTAAAGCTGTCTCCAGCTGTTCTCTGGACCTTGCCCTTATTAGGAGATCGTCCAAGTATGGGATAACTAATACGCCTTTTCTTTGAAGAAGAATCATCATCTCGGCCATTACCTTGGTAAAGACCCGAGGCGCCGTGGACAATCCGAACGGCAGCGTCTGAAACTGATAGTGACAGTTTTGAACAATGAACCTGAGGTACCCCTGGTGTGCGGGGTAAATCGGAACGTGTAGATACGCATCCTTGATGTCCAAGGATACCATAAAGTCCCCTTCTTCCAGGTTCGCTATCACTGCTCTGAGTGACTCCATCTTGAACTTGAACTTTTTTATGTAGAGGTTCAAGGACTTCAGATTTAGAATAGGCCTTACCGAGCCATCCGGCTTCGGTACCACAAATAGAGTGGAATAATACCCCTTTCCTTGTTGTAATAGGGGTACTTTGACTATCACCTGCTGAGCGTACAGCTTGTGAATGGCTTCCAACACCCTCTCCCTTTCGGAAGAGACGGTTGGTAAGGCAGACTTCAGGAAACGATGAGGAGGATCCGTCTCTAATTCCAACCTGTACCCCTGAGATATTATCTGCAGGATCCAGGGGTCTACCTGCGAGTGAGCCCACTGCGCGCTGTAATTTTTGAGACGGCCCCCCACTGTCCCCGAGTCCGCTTGAGAGGCCCCAGCGTCATGCTGAGGTTTTTGCAGGAGCAGGGGAGGGCTTCTGTTCCTGGGAAGGAGCTGCCTGTTGGTGTCTCTTCCCTCTTCCTCTGCCTCGTGGCAGGTACGACAAGCCCTTTGCTCTCTTATTTTTGTAGGAGCGAAAAGGCTGCGGTTGAAAGGTCGGTGCCTTTCTCTGTTGGGGAGTGACTTGAGGTAAAAAAGTGGATTTCCCGGCAGTAGCCGTGGCCACCAAGTCTGATAGACCAACTCCAAATAACTCCTCCCCTTTATACGGCAAAACCTCCATGTGACGTTTTGAATCCGCATCGCCTGTCCACTGTCGTGTCCATAAGGCTCTTCTGGCTGAAATGGACATAGCACTCACCCGAGATGCCAGTGTGCAAATATCCCTCTGTGCATCACGCATATAGATAAATGCATCCTTTATTTGTTCTAACGAC
Organism: Pseudophryne corroboree; assembly: GCF_028390025.1. NCBI lineage: Eukaryota > Metazoa > Chordata > Amphibia > Anura > Myobatrachidae > Pseudophryne > Pseudophryne corroboree. The sequence goes on from NC_086444.1 coordinate 685,469,178, forward strand.
AGTAAAACATTGTCCCTATCTAGGGTATCAATATTTTCAATCAGGGATTCTGACCAAACTACTCCAGCACTGCACATCCAGGCAGTTGCTATAGCTGGTCGTAGTATAACACCTGCATGTGTGTATATATTCTTTTGAATAACTTCCATCTTTCTATCTGATGGATCCTTAAGTGCGGCCGTCTCAGGAGAGGGTAACGCCACTTGTTTGGATAAGCGTGTGAGCGCCTTGTCCACCTTAGGGGGTGTTTCCCAGCGCGCCCTAACCTCTGGCGGGAAAGGGTATAATGCCAATAACTTTTTTGAAATTATCAACTTTTTATCAGGAGCAACCCACGCTTCATCACACACGTCATTTAATTCTTCTGATTCAGGAAAAACTGTTTGTAGTTTTTTCACACCATACATAATACCCTGTTTTACGGTATCTGTAGTATCAGCTAAATGTAACGTCTCCTTCATTGCCAAAATCATATAACGTGTGGCCCTACTGGAAAATACGTTTGAATTTCTACCGTCGTCACTGGAATCAGTGCCCGTGTCTGGGTCTGTGTCGACCGACTGAGGCAAAGGGCGTTTTACAGCCCCTGACGGTGTTTGAGGCGCCTGGACAGGCATTAATTGATTGTCCGGCCGCCTCATGTCCTCAACTGACTGTTTAAGGGAAGATAAACCATCACGTAATTCCACAAATAAAGGCATCCATTCTGGTGTCGACCCCCTGGGGGGTGACATCTGCATATTTGGCAATTGCTCCGCCTCCACACCAATATCGTCCTCATACATGTCGACACCACGTACCGACACACACCGCAAACTCACAGGGAATGCTCTAATGAAGACAGGACCCACTAGCCCTTTTGGGGAGACAGAGGGAGAGTCTGCCAGCACACACCACAAAGCGCTATATATACAAGGGATATCCTTATATTAAGTGCTCCCTTATAGCTGCTTTAATATATATATATATATAGCCATTAATGTGCCCCCCCTCTCTGTTTTACCCTGTTTCTGTAGTGCAGTGCAGGGGAGAGACCTGGGAGCCGTTCTGACCAGCGGAGCTGTGACAGAAAATGGCGCCGTGTGCTGAGGAGATAGGCCCCGCCCCTTTTTCGGCGGGTTCTTCTCCCGCTATTTTTCCAGTCAGGCAGGGGTTAAATATCTCCATATAGCCCCTATGGGCTATATGTGAGGTATTTTTAGCCTTGTATAAGGTTTATATTTGCCTCTCAGAGCGCCCCCCCCCAGCGCTCTGCACCCTCAGTGACTGCCCAGTGAAGTGTGCTGAGAGGAAAATGGCGCACAGCTGCAGTGCTGTGCGCTACCTTATGAAGACTGAGGAGTCTTCAGCCGCCGGTTTCCGGACCTCTTCACGCTTCAGCATCTGCAAGGGGGTCGGCGGCGCGGCTCCGGGACCGGACTCCACGGCTGGGCCTGTGTTCGATCCCTCTGGAGCTAATGGTGTCCAGTAGCCAAGCAGCAAATCCACTCTGCATGCAGGTGAGTTTACTACTTTCCCCCTAAGTCCCACGTTGCAGTGATCCTGTTGCCAGCAGGACTCACTGTAAAGAAAAAAACCTAAACTAAACTTTCTCTAAGCAGCTCTTTAGGAGAGCCACCTAGATTGCACCCTTCTCGTTCGGGCACAAAATCTAACTGGAGTCTGGAGGAGGGTCATGGGGGGAGGAGCCAGTGCACACCACCTGACCTAGTAAAGCTTTACTTTTTTGTGCCCTGTCTCCTGCGGAGCCGCTATTCCCCCCATGGTCCTTTCAGGAACCCCAGCATCCACTTAGGACGATAGAGAAATGGGCATTTACATATTTTGGCTGTGGCAGGCCTGCCACAGAATGTGCAAGCTGAATTGTACTACACATCCAACTAGCAATCGTCTGCTTAGAAGCAAGAGCACCCAGTTTGTTGGGTGCATACAGGATAACAGCAAGTCAGTTTTCCTGACTCCAGTCGTCCTGGAAACTATATTTTCAGGGCCCTGACAACATCTATCAACTTGGAGTCCTCCAAGTCCCTAGTAGCCGCAGGTACCACAATAAGCTGGTTCAGGTGAAACACTGACACCACCTTAGGGAGAAACTGGGGACGAGTCCGCAGCTCTGCCCTGTCCGAATGGACAATCAGATATGGGCTTTTGTGAGACAAACGCCGCCAATTCTGACACTCGCCTGGCCGAGGCCAGGGCCAACCGCATGGTCACTTTCCCTGTGAAATATTTCAAATCCACAGATTTGAGCGGTTTAAACCAATGTGATTTGAGGAATCCCAGAACTACGTTGAGATCCCACAGTGCCACTGGAGGCACAAAAGGGGGTTGTATATGCAGCACTCCCTTGACAAACTTCTGGACTTCAGGAACTGAAGCCAATTCTTTTTTGGAAGAAAATCAACAGGGCCGAAATTGGAACCTTAATGGACCCCAATTTGAGGCCCATAGACACTCCTGTTTGCAGGAATGCAGGAAACGACCGAGTTGAAATTTCTTCGTGGGGCCTTCCTGGCCTCACACCACGCAACATATTTTCGCCACATGTGGTGATAATGTTGTGCGGTCACCTCCTTCCTGGCTTTGACCAGGGTAGGAATGACCTCTTCCGGAATGCCTTTTTCCCTTAGGATCCGGCGTTCAACCGCCATGCCGTCAAACGCAGCCGCGGCAAGTCTTGGAACAGACATGGTACTTGCTGAAACAAGTCCCTTCTTAGCGGCAGAGGCCATAAGTCCTCTGTGAGCATCTCTTGAAGTTCCGGGTACCAAGTCCTTCTTGGTCAATCCGGAGCCACGAGTATAGTTCTTACTCCTCTACGTCTTATAATTCTCAATACCTTGGGTATGAGAAGCAGAGGAGGTAAGACATACACCGACTGGTACACCCACGGTGCTACCAGAACGTCCACAGCTATTGCCTGAGGGTCTTTTGACCTGGCGCAATACTTGTCCAGTTTTTTGTTCAGGCGGGACGCCATCATGTCCACCTTTGGTCCCAACGGTTCACAATCATGTGGAAGACTTCCCGATGAAGTCCCCACTCTCCCGGGTGGAGGTCGTGCTGAGGAAGTCTGCTTCCCAGTTGTCCACTCCCGGAATGAACACTGCTGACAGTGCTATCACATGATTTTCCGCCCAGCGAAAAATCCTTGCAGTTTCTGCCATTGCCCTCCTGCTTCTTGTGCCGCCCTGTCTGTTTACGTGGGCGACTGCCGTGTTGTTGTCCCACTGGATCAATACCGGCTGACCTTGAAGCAGAGGTCTTGCTAAGCTTAGAGCATTGTAAATTGCCCTTCGCTCCAGTATATTTATGTGGAGAAAAGTCTCCAGACTTGATCACACTCCCTGGAAATTTTTTCCTTGTGTGACTGCTCCCCAGCCTCTCAGGCTGGCCTCCGTGGTCACCAGCATCCAATCCTGAAAGCACTCTGTAACCACCACAGGAGAGACACCCTTGTCCTTGGAGATAGGGTTATCCGCTGATGCATCTGAAGATGCGATCCGGACCATTTGTCCAGCAGATCCCACTGAAAAGTTCTTGCGTGGAATCTGCCGAATGGAATCGCTTCGTAATAAGCCACCATTTTTCCCAGGACTCTTGTGCAATGATGCACTGACACTTTTCCTGGTTTTAGGAGGTTCCTGACTAGCTCGGATAACTCCCTGGCTTTCTCCTCCGGGAGAAACACCTTTTTCTGGACTGTGTCCAGAACCATCCCTAGGAACAGCAGACGTGTCGTCGGAAACGGCTGCGATTTTGGATATTTAAAATCCACCCGTGCTGTCGTAGAACTACTTGAGACTGTTCTCTGGACCCTGCCCTTATCAGGAGATCGTCCAAGTAAGGGATAATTAAGACGCCTTTTCTTTGAAGAAGAATCATCATTTCGGCCATTACTTTGGTAAAGACCCGGGGTGCCGTGGACAATCCAAACGGCAGCGTCTGAAACTGATAATGACAGTTCCGTACCACGAACCTGAGGTACCCTTGGTGAGAAGGGCAATTTGGGACATGGAGGTAAGCAACCTTGATGTCCAGGGACACCCTATTGGTTCGCTATCACTGCTCTGAGTGACTCCATCTTGATTTGAACCTTTGTATGTAAGTGTTCAAAGATTATCCATTTAGAATAGGTCTCACCGAGCCGTCCGGCTTCAGTACCACAATATAGTGTGGAATAATACCCCTTTCCTTGTTGTAGGAGGGGTACTTTGATTATCACCTGCTGGGAATACAGCTTGTGAATTGTTTCCAATACTGCCTCCCTGTCGGAGGAAGACGTTGGTAAAACAGACATCAGGAGCCTGCGAGGGGGAGACGTCTCGAATTTCCAATCTGTACCCCTGGGATACTACTTGTAGGATCCAGGGGTCCACTTGCGAGTGAGCCCACTACGCGCTGAAACTCTTGAGACGACCCCCCACCGCACCTGAGTCCGCTTGTACGGCCCCAGCGTCATGCTGAGGACTTAGTAGAAGCGGTGGAGGGCTCTGTTCCTGGGAATGGGCTGCCTGCTGCAGTCTTCTTCCCTTTCCTCTATCCCTGGGCAGATATGACTGGCCTTTTGCCCGCTTGCCCTTATGGGGACGAAAGGACTGAGGCTGAAAAGACGGTGTCTTTTTCTGCTGAGATGTGACTTGGGGTAAAAAAGGTGGATTTTCCAGCTGTTGCCGTGGCCACCAGGTCCGATGGACCGACCCCAAATAACTCCTCCCCTTTATACGGCAATACTTCCATGTGCCGTTTGGAATCTGCATCACCTGACCACTGTCGTGTCCATAAACATCTTCTGGCAGATATGGACATCGCACTTACTCTTGATGCCAGAGTGCAAATATCCCTCTGTGCATCTCGCATACAGAGAAATGCATCCTTTAAATGCTCTATAGTCAATAAAATACTGTCCCTGTCAAGGGTATCAATATTTTCAGTCAGGGAATCCGACCAAGCCACCCCAGCGCTGCACATCCAGGTTGAGGCGATCGCTGGTCGCAGTATAACACCAGTATGTGTGTATATACCTTTTTAGGATATTTTCCAGCCTCTCAGCTGGCTCCTTGAGGGCGGCCCTATCTGGAGACTGTACCGCCACTTGTTTTGATAAGCGTGTGAGCGCCTTATCCACCCTAAAGGGTGTTTCTGGCGGGAAAGGGTATACCGCCAATAATTTTCTATCGGGGGAAACCCACTCATCATCACACACTTCATTTAATTTATCTGATTCAGGAAAAACTACAGGTAGTTTTTTCACACCCCACATAATACCCTTCTTTGTGGTACTTGTAGTATCAGAAATATGTAACACCTCCTTCATTGCCCTTAACATGTAACGTGTGGCCCTAAAGGAAAATACGTTTGTTTCTTCACCGTCGACACTGGAGTCAGTGTCCGTGTCTGTGTCGACCGACTGAGGTAAATGAGCGTTTTACAGCCCCTGACGGTGTTTGAGACGCCTGGACAGGTACTAATTTGTTTGCCGGCCGTCTCATGTCGTCAACCGACCTTGCAGCGTGTTGACATTATCACGTAATTCCTTAAATAAGCCATCCATTCCGGTGTCGACTCCCTAGAGAGTGACATCACCATTTCAGGCAATTGCTCCGCCTCCTCACCAACATCGTCCTCATACATGTCGACACACACGTACCGACACACAGCACACACACAGGGAATGCTCTGATAGAGGACAGGACCCCACTAGCCCTTTGGGGAGACAGAGGGAGAGTTTGCCAGCACACACCAAAAACGCTATAATTATACAGGGACAACCTTTATAGAAGTGTTTTTCCCTTATAGCATTTTAATATATATATACATATCGCCAAATAAGTGCCCCCCCTCTCTGTTTTAACCCTGTTTCTGTAGTGCAGTGCAGGGGAGAGCCTGGGAGCCTTCCCACCAGCATTTCTGTGAGGGAAAATGGCGCTGTGTGCTGAGGAGAATAGGCCCCGCCCCCTTTTCGGTGGGCTTCTTCTCCCGTTTTTCTGAGACCTGGCAGGGGTTAAATACATCCATATAGCCCCCAGGGGCTATATGTGATGTATTTTTAGCCAGAATAAGGTACTATCATTGCTGCCCAGGGCGCCCCCCCCCAGCGCCCTGCACCCTCAGTGACCGCTGCTATGAAGTGTGCTGACAACAATGGCGCACAGCTGCAGTGCTGTGCGCTACCTTATGAAGACTGAAGAGTCTTCTGCCGCCGGTTTCTGGACCTCTTCACTTTTCGGCATCTGCAAGGGGGTCGGCGGCGCGGCTCCGGGACGAACCCCAGGGTGAGACCTGTGTTCCGACTCCCTCTGGAGCTAATGGTGTCCAGTAGCCTAAGAAGCCAATCCATCCTGCACGCAGGTGAGTTCACTTCTCTCCCCTAAGTCCCTCGTAGCAGTGAGCCTGTTGCCAGCAGGACTCACTGAAAATAAAAAACCTAACAAAACTTTTACTCTAAGCAGCTCTTTAGGAGAGCCACCTAGATTGCACCCTTCTCGGCCGGGCACAAAATCTTAACTGAGGCTTGGAGGAGGGTCATAGGGGGAGGAGCCAGTGTACACCACCTGATCCTAAAGCTTTTACTTTTGTGCCCTGTCTCCTGCGGAGCCGCTATTCCCATGGTCCTGACGGAGTCCCCAGCATCCACTTAGGACGTTAGAGAAACATTATTGATTATTCCTGCAGGTAATCACCACACCTTAGATCACATATAATTTGTGATCCTCCTTTCTGTATTTAAACATGACACCATGTATATAATATTGTAAGCAAGGGCGCCAAGAGGGGGACGAGTCAGTATAATTATCTGTGCTTGCTAGAGTATTGGATCCGCCCCCTCCTCCGGCTCAGTAGCACATTTGAGCAGGGAGAGAAGAATCCTGCTGCTCAGCCATTTCTCTCCACAGCTCAACATGTTCTGCCATGTGCTGGGTTGCAAAGGGTCCAGCACCAATCACTCTCACCAATGATCTGCGAGGTTAAATGATCCCCTCAGGATTTGCCCCTGACGACACAGTCGTTTTGCCATGCTAAGATTTTATTTTTAAATCATATTTTAGAGGGCATGATCATGCCTTCCCCAGTTTGGCTACGTACCCTCGCCCATCCCTGCTCTTGGTAGTTCTGACTAAGTTGTTCCATCATGGTCATGCATGGTGGGAAGCAGACTATGTACCTACACTGTAAAAAAACCTGCACCGTCTCAAGCGGCAAAAACAGTCGACATACCAAGCAAAAAGCCAGATCTTAACAGCTGCTGCAATCTTCAAGCTGAAGGGGGGGAATGCTAGATGGGGAGGAAGGTGCGGAGTAAGGGGTGAGATATGGACCCAGTAGGTTGGCGAGGGCTGAAGCTGGATATCACTAAAATACTGCCATGACAATGAAGGGAGCCGTGCATGTATAGAAAACAGATGAGAGGAATGGTGAAATAGGAAGAGGAAGGGAGAATAATTAGAATGCAGAGATAATATGACAGGAAAAGTACTTGGAAGAAATGGGGGAAGAAAAACTGAGAAATGAAAAGGAGGAACAGTGGAAACAGGTGGTTGACAGAGAAAAACGGGGAGGAAAAATAAAAAAGGAAAGGGAGACATGAAATAATTCAGTGAAAAGCATAAAGAGGTATAAAAAAAAGTTGACAGATTACTGAAAGAGGAGAGGAAGCTGTGTGACCAGGGAGGAGGGGGGAATAAGAGTACAGGTTGAGTATCCCTTATCCAAAATGCTTGGGACCAGAAGTATTTTGTATATCGTATTTTTCCGTATTTTGGAATAATTGCATACCATAATGAGATATCATGGTGATAGGACCTAAATCTAAGCACAGAATGCATTTTTGTTACATATACACCTTATACACATAGCCGGAAGGTAATTTTAGCCAATATTTTTTGTAACTTTGTGCATTGAACAAAGTGTGTGTACATTCACACAATTAATTTATGTTTCATATACACCTTATACAGGTTGAGTATTCCTTATCCAAAATGCTTGGGACCAGAGATATTTTGGATATCGGATTTTTCCGTATTTTGGAATAATTGCATACCATAATGAGATATCATGGTGATGGGACCCAAGTCTAAGCACAGAATGCATTTATGTTACATTTATGTTACCTTATACACCCAGCCTGGAGGTCATTTTGCCAATATTTTTTATAACTTTGTGCATTAAACAAAGTGTGTTTTTATTCACACAATTCAGTTGTGTGTCATATACACCTTATACACACAGCCTGAATGCCATTTAATACAATATTTTTAATAACTTTGTGTATTAAACAAAGTTTGTGTACATTGAGCAATCAGAAAACAAATGTTTCACTATCTCACTCTCACTCAAAAAAGTCTGTATTTCGGAATATTTGGATATGGGATACTCAACCTGTACAGACAGCATGAAGGTCATTTAATACAATAGTTTTAATAACTTTGTGTATTAAACAAAGTTTGTGTACATTGAGCCATCAAAAAACAAATGTTTCACTATCTCACTCAAAAAAGTCCGTATTTCGGAATATTCCGTATTTCGGAATATTTGGATATGGAATACTCAACCTGTATCTGGTAAGGTGGAAGTGAGAAAAAAAAAAAAAAAAAAAAAAAGGAGTGAGAGGATGAAAAGCAGAGAGTGACTGTAAAGGCCCATACACACTGGGCAATTTTGGCAGCAAAATCGTTCATTTTGTCCGTTTTGAATGATTTGAGGTCAAAGTCTCCAGTGTGTATGGGCTAGCGACGAACGACTGGCTTTGATGCGCGCTCCCGCATCATCACCAGAGAGGTGGGCCATTGGCTGGTTTTACCAGCATGTTTGAAGATGGTTTCTTTACCAGCTATCATCGCTCAGTGTGTACGGCCGCGAGCGATGATGGCTGGAAGAACCATCATCTACATTGCTGGCACAGGCCAGCAATATATATATATTACTGCACCACTGCCCACCAATGAACATGTATTAGCCAGTAACACATACATCGCTGGCACAGGCCAGCAATGTATATATTACTGCACCACTGCCCACCAATGATGCATATATTACTGGCACCACTGCCCACCAATGATGCATATATTACTGGCACCACTGCCCACCAATGTTTAAGTATAAAATAAGCAGGATATATAAATTGCAAGCGTCCCCATTTATGTACATGGCAGCAGTCCCCCTTTTTACACACATTACGCCAGCAGTCCCCCTTTTTACACACATTACGCCAGCAGTCCCCCTTTTTACACACATTACGGCAGCAGTCCCCCTTTTTACACACATTACGCCAGCAGTCCCCCTTTTTACAATGGCCCATGCTCCCTCACTTGGTATTCAAACCCAGCCCATTATGTAAAAAGCCTTTCTAATGAAAGATTTTCAGCAAAGTCTTTCGCCTCCTGAAAATCTCTTGCTCTTTGGGAAAATAGCTGTGTGTATGCACTACTTTGGGTGAAAGATATATATCTTTCAGAGATGTTGTCAAAGTCTTTTGAAATTAAAATCTCCGAGTGTGTACGAGTCTTAAGGTGCATACACACTGGGCGTTTTTGCCCAGCGTGAATGCATAGAGATGATCGCTGACATCACTGGGCTGAAAAGCGCTCAGTGCATACACAAAGAGCGTTTTTCTCCCCTGCCCAGTGATGTCAGCGGAGGGGAGCGGCTTTCCATAGCAGGACGCTATGTAAAGCCGCTCAACCCGCTGATCAGCTACTGGTAATACCAGTAGATCACAGGTTCTCAAACTCGGTCCTCAGGACCCCACACAGTGCATGTTATGCAGGTCACCTCACAGAATCGCAAGTGAAATAATTAGCTCCACCTGTGGACCTTTTAAAATGTGTCAGTGAGTAATTAATACACCTGTGAACCTGCTGGGTTACCTGCAAAACATGCACTGTGTGGGGTCCTGAGGACAGAGTTTGAGAACCACTGCAGTAGATGAACGGCGGCCGCCAGCGATGAAGCGGGAGCGCGCATCAGCGCTCACCACTCATGCATACACACTGGGCGGCTTTGAGCTGAAAGCAGCTCAACACACCAAAAGTGAGCTGCTTTCAGCTCAAAGTCTGCCAGTGTGTATGGGCCTTTAAGGGAAATAAAATAGCTAGAAATCTAGAACAGGGGTCCAAAATACTAGTTTTGTTATATTTTAGTATTTTGCACTATACTTAATAACAACACACAAAATAGTTTGTGAAGTCATTAAATAGTCCATTAAGTTATTAGGAGCCATTCTGTCATCCCATAAAATAGCTGCCTTCATATTCTGCCAGTATTAAGTGCACACAATTATAATTATCATTTATCATATATGTTTAGGTTTCACACAAAATAATATCAGTCTAACTGGCATGTGGCCAACAAAATACAACCTTTTGTGATGTAGCACACTACAAAGTGACAAGTGGTGGCGCAAGCACAAAACAAAACAATAGCTCCATTACTTAATGTATTACAAATATTTAAAAAATGTTAACAGTACATGGGGCTCTGTAAAATAAATTCACATAAATAAAAACAAAGTCATTTAACTTTAAAATAAGCTTTCATTTTTATTTTTTCCTGAAGTGCAGTTGTCATTGTAAACAAAGCAAGTTATTACAGATACCCAGCAGGACATGTTTGATGTGTTGCATTATCGAATGGAAAAAAAATACACTTGAGAAATATTACAGAAGGCATCCTAGTCTGCTGGTCTGATCTACGTAATCCCTCTACTTATTCACATAATGTTTTCTTATAGCTGTAAACATGAAAGTCTAGTGCGAGAACGGAATAAGCCACTAACTGTGGAATCCTGTATGCTAACGTTTGCAAAGGGAATCTAATTAAAAACTTTAAGCAGCGCACCATACCCAAGTAACATTTGATTAGCTGCGCTTTATGTTGAACACAAGAAAGCAATGATTGCACATAGGGACACCAGTTATCAAACATAAGAGGAATGTATTTAATGTAGGTCTCATAAGATATTATAACTAATGGTACACTACATTCAATGAAAAAGTCATGCAGCACTTGTAAACAAATCCTGTCAATCGTAATTAAAACCTTCATAAAAGTGCAAACTTCAGTGTTTTACAGTCACAGAAACAAAGGAATCTTCCACAGCAGAACCATTTTAAGAGCCAGATTTATCTGCTCAGTGTCAAATAGAAGTGGAATCTACACATACTACAAGTTACTTTTAAACACACTTCTAGCTAAATAGGGCAGATAATTGTCGTACTGTGACTATTAGTGTGGTCAGACAATAAATGCAGCCATCGTCTGTTCAAATTTTTCATTTTCACCAGTCTCACCAACCGTGTAAAGATCCTCAACAGATGTTAATTGGTACCTGTGATAATTGTGCCCATACTGTATGTGCTGCAATGTGCAGCTACAAAATCCCAACCTGCCTTAGCATAATTGCAGCACATATGGACACTGTAGCTGGGAAGATTATATTTCTAAAAGGCTGACTAGAAGGGGCATATTCAGTTTGGACTTATGTTGGATTGCGTTGAGAGGCTGTTCATATTACATATGTCTATGGTATCCCAACATCACTCATTTTACTGTGCAGGTGTGCAAAGAAAACATTTGCATTCGCACGCAATTTCAACAGCAGATAGCCAGCATTGCTCAAAACTGAATGGTTCTCTAATAGTTAACAGTATTGCTGTGGTTCCAAGCATTATGGAACTGTAAAAACAGAAGTGGGATATTGTATGCAATTTTAACATGTCATTCATTTTATGTTTTATTATTACAGTACAAAAAAAAAAAAAAAACCACAACAGATCACACTGAAATATCATGAATGGTCAAATAAAGAAGGCTTTAAGCACAGACTCACATGAAGTGCTAGCATTCTGGGGATGGGATGATTAAGGTTAAGTCAGTGTTGATGTGTAAATCCAATAGTTAAAGTGGTTAATCATAAACATTTATGCAGGTAAGGGACTGTACATCTTAGCTAAGTTTGCACAGTTTTAAGAGAAATTGGTCCATGAATTACAAGAAAAATGACATCATGTGAACAGCTGTAAATCCACCAGACCCACTCTTTGGTTTACGAAAAGCACATGTGGACTTAAATAGTATAATTTGGCATAATTTACACCCCACAGCTCCTAGTTTTAAGAGGAGACCTACATGGAGTTAATAATGCTTTCTATTAAACAGCAAAATATATTAATATACACAATTACAGTCCATCAAGGCAAAGATTACACACAGCCTGAATTACTTAACGGAATCAGAAGAGTGGTAAGAGGTTTCATGCACAGCCACTAAGCATTCTGGGTGAAACTGGACATGCTTTACATCTCACACATGCCCAGAAAACTGATTTTAATAACTAGCATTAATAAGGGATACATATCAATGAAAACTAAATACAAAAAAATAAAGCTTTTGAATATGATTATTTAGGGCTAACATATCATTATCACAGTCAGAAAATGGTATTTATAGCTATTTATGCAGGAATGTAAGATTCTTACTGATTCTTGAAATAATACATAAGTATTTCAGACTACAGCAGAGAACATTTAAGTAGTTGTGTTTTAGGACAGATTCTAGTGGAATCACCAATATACCCTAAAGCAGAGAATTCCGAATATACAGTTATTGTATTAAGAGAACCATATTTCAGAAATATGGTGGTCCTTCCGAGCTGATCGCTCGCTAGCTGCTTTTAGCAGCATTGCAAACGCTAGGCCGCCACCCTGTCTATCTTAGCTTAGCAGAATAGCGAACGAAAGATTAGCAGAACTGCTAATAAATATTTTCTTGCAGTTTCTGAGTAGCTCCAGACCTACTCCTAGATTGCGATCAGCTCAGTCCGTTTAGTTCCTGGTTTGACGTCACAAACACGCCCTGTGTTCGGCCAGCCACTCCCCCGTTTCTCCAGACACTCCTGCGTTTTTGCCTGACCCACCTGCGTTTTTTTAGCACACTTCCGGAAAACGCTCAGTTACCACCCAGAAATGCCCCTTTCCTGTCAATCATTCACCGATCAGCAGTGCGACTGAAAAGCGTTGCACAAACACCAGCAAATCTACTAAGTTTTGTGTTAAATAACTTAGTGCATGCGCTCTGCGTACCACGCGCATTTAGCAACAAATCGCAGCATAGCGAAAATCGTCAATGAGCGAACAACTCGGAATGACCCCCTATGTCTCCTGCAGAATTAAAGGTGTTTTCTACTTTAAAACTCAAGTCCACTAAACAACTCCCTTTTCAATAACAGCACTTTGTATAGGTAAGTGCAGAGACCCTGGTAAACTCAGACAATGGTAGGGTCACCAGCTCAGAGTGCTGATATTGTGAAGGAATTCAGTAAAATATTTTTCAATTGATAACCTCCTTCAAAGTTGATGGACTGTCCTGAATTTCAAAATGAAC